>NC_134691.1:44649863-44761842 GCF_050947455.1 Rhinoderma darwinii | reverse complement strand
CCCGGATGTAACGAACCGTATCAAGCCAGCTGACCATTTCCACTTCGGTAAAACTTGAAGAGAAAGCTTCCTGGATATTTACCGGTCACTGCAAGAAGGTTCTGAACCCCGAGGTTTCATCATTGTAACCTATCTTTTACTCCAATGTATTACATCCTTAACCCCTTCCCGCTCCTTGACGTACTATTACGTCATGGCAGCTGTATCGTTCGCGCTCCATGCCGTAATAGTACGTCACGGGAGTAACGGCCGTTTCGGCCGTCCTCCCGACACATACAGGAGCTGTGACGCTGCTGTCTTGTTCAGCAGCTGTCACAGCTCCTACAGCGGGGACCGATCGCTGTGTCCCCGCTGATTAACCCCTTAAAAGCCGCGTTCTATAGAGATCGCGGCTTTTTAGGGGTTAAGCTGCCATCGCCGGCCTGCTACGCGATAGCGGCCGGCGATGGTGACTATGGCAACCGGACACCAAACAATGGCGTCCGGCTATGCCATAGACGGAAGCCTAGTGGGTCCTGACAACGTCAGGACCCACTATGCTTGCTGTCAGTGAGTAGCTGACAGTTCTAATACACTGCACTACGCATGTAGTGCAGTGTATTAGAATAGCGATCAGGGCCTCCTGCCCTCATGTCCCCTAGTGGGACAAAGTAATAAAGTAAAAAAAAAGTTAAAAAAAGATGTGTAAAAATAAGAAAATAAAAGTTTTAAAAGTAATAAAAGTAAAAGTCCCACTTTTTCCCTTATCAGGCCTTTATTATTAATAAAAATATATAAACAAACAAATAAACTATACATAATTGGTATCGCCGCGTCCGTAACGGCCTGAACTACAAAATTATTTTTTATTTATCCCGCACGGTGAACGCCGTAAAAAAAAATATTAATAAACCGTACCACAATCACAATTGTTTGGTCACTTCACCTCCCAAAAAATGGAATAAAAAGAGATCAAAAAGTCGCATGTACCTAAAAATGGTACTGATCGAAACTACAGTTCGTTACGCAAAAAATAAGTCCTCGCACGGCTTTATTGATTGAAAAATAAAAACGTTCTGGCTCTTAGAATAAGGTAACACAAAAAGTGAATGATTGTTTACAAAACGTATTTTATTGTGCAAACGCCATAAGACATAAAAAAAAACTATAAACATCTGGTATCGCCGTGATCGTATCGCCCCGCAGAATAAAGTTAATATATCATTTATAGCGCACGGTGAACGCTGTAAAAAAAAAAGTATACAAAAACAATAGTAGAATTGCTGTTTATTAGTCACCACGCCACCTAAAAATGGAATAAAAACTGATCAAAAAGCCGCATGCACCCCATGAAAACTACAATGGATTCCTCAAGGGGTCTAGTTTCCAAATTGGGGTCACTTTTGGGGGGTTTCCAATGTTTTGGCACCACAAGACCTCTTCAAACCGGACATGGTGCCTAATAAAAAAGAGGGCTCAAAATCCGCTAGGTGCTCCTTTGCTTCGGAGGCCGGTGCTTCAGTCCATTACCGCCCAAGGGCCACATGTGGGATATTTCTCTAAACTGCAGAATCTGGGCAATAAGTATTGAGTTGCATTTCACTGATAAATCCTTTTGTGTTATAAAAAAAATGGTATAAAAAGAGTAAATTTCACCTCTACTTTCCTCTAAATTTCTGTGAAACACCTAAAGGGTTCATAAACTTTCTAAATGCTGTTGTGAATACTTTGAGGGGTCTAGTTTCTAAAATGGGGTGTTTGATAGGGGTTTCTAATATATGGGCCCCTCAAAGCAACTTCAGAAATGAACTGGAACCTAAAAAAATAAATAAATGAGGCAATACTTCGCTTCTTACATTATACTGATAATGAGCCGTGCCCACTCCGAGATGACCCCAGTTTTGACCGTTTGTATAAACGGAGACCCCTATTAGACCGTTCCAGTGCCCGGTTTTCCCAAGCATACACCCCCGAGAAGTGTTTTTCTATTGATGAGTCCCTGGTACATTTTAAAGGGAGGGTTCAATTCCGCCAGTACCTGCCAGGTAAGAGGGCAAGGTATGGCGTGAAGATGTATAAGCTGTGCGAGAGTGCATCAGGGTATACATACAGGTTTAGGATATATGAAGGAAAGGCCACCCCCAAACCAGACTGCATCCTGGACTACAATAGGTACATGGGAGGGATGGACTTGTCAAATCAAGTCCTGAAGCCCTACAGTGCCATGCGGTGTAGTATAAGAAGCTGGCCGGGCACATCATACAGATGGCTTTGTACAATGCGTATGTGCTACGTCGATGTGCAGGCCAGAGGGGAACTTTCCTGGAATTTCAAGATCTAATCTTTAGGGACCAGGAAGGGGGGGCGCATCGTACCAGGGCAACACTTTCCAGGAGAAGGTCCCCAAACCGGTGGAAAGGGAAAGAGTCAAAAGAGGTGCAGAGTCTGCTATAAGAGGGGGATAAGGAAGAACACAATATACCAATGTGACACGTGTCCCGAAAAACCAGGGCTCTGTATAAAAGATTGTTTTAAAATGTATCATACATCCCTTGATTTTCAATTTACCCTGATGCACTCCGTACAGCTTACCCCCCTCATCTTTCCCTTCTGAGCCCTGCCGTATGCCCAGGCAGCTGATAACAGCCACATGTAGGGTATTGTCGTACCCAGGAGAACCCACATTACAATTTAAGGGGTGTATATCTCCGGTGGCGCATGCTGGGCACACTATATTGGACACTGAAATGGCATATACATATATAAAATTGCAAATCTCACACTGCACCATCTGCTGCGCATTATCTTTTACACAGTACCTGTGGGGTCAAAATGCTCACTACACCTCTAGATGAATGTCTTAAGGGGTGTAGTTTTTAAAATGGGGTCACTTCTCGGGGGTTTCAACTGTACTGGTACCTCAGGGGCTTCTGCACACATGACTTAGCACCAGAAAAGCTCCAGTAGGCCAAATGGTGGTCCTTTCCTTCTGAGCCCTCCCATGGGCCCAAAGGGCAGTTTATCACCACAAATGGGGTATTGCCGCACTAAGGACAAATTGGGCAACAAAATGGGGTATGTTGTTCCTTGTGAAAATAAGAAATTTTGATCAAAAATGACATCTTATTGGAAAAAATATCATTTTTTTCATTTCACAGCCCAATTCAAATAGGTGCTGTGAAAAAACTGTGCGGTCAAAATGATAACAAAAACCATAAATGAATTCCTTGAGGGGTGTAGTTTCCAAAATGGGGTCACTTCTGGTGGGTTTCCATTGCTTTGATACCTCTGGGGCTCTGCAAATGCAACATGGCACCCGAAAACCAATCCAGCAAAATCTGGACTCCAACAAACACATAGCGCTCCTTTCCGTCTGAGCCCTCCCATGGGCCCAAACGGCAGTTTATCACCACAAATGGGGTATTGCCGCACTAAGGACAAATTGGGCAACAAAATGGGGTATGTTGTTCCTTGTGAAAATAAGAAATTTTGATCAAAAATGACATCTTATTGGAAAAAATATAATTTTTTTCATTTCACAGCCCAATTCAAATAGGTGCTGTGAAAAACCTGTGCGGTCAAAATGATAACAAAAACCATAAATGAATTCCTTGAGGGGTGTAGTTTCCAAAATGGGGTCACTTCTGGTGGGTTTCCATTGCTTTGATACCTCTGGGGCTCTGCAAATGCGACATGGCACCCGAAAACCAATCCAGCAAAATCTGGACTCCAACAAACACATAGCGCTCCTTTCCTTCTGAGCCCTCCCATGGGCCCAAACGGCAGTTTATCACCACAAATGGGGTATTGCCGCACTAAGGACAAATTGGGCAACAAAATGGGGTATGTTGTTCCCT
Organism: Rhinoderma darwinii; assembly: GCF_050947455.1. Classification (NCBI taxonomy): domain Eukaryota; kingdom Metazoa; phylum Chordata; class Amphibia; order Anura; family Rhinodermatidae; genus Rhinoderma; species Rhinoderma darwinii. The sequence continues at coordinate 44,758,006 of NC_134691.1, read as the reverse complement.
GTGAAAATAAGAAAATTTGATCAAAAATGACATTTTATTGGAAAAAATATCATTTTTTTCATTTCCCAGCCCAATTCAAATAGGTGCTGTGAAAAAACTGTGCGGTCAAAATGATAACAAAAACCATAAATTAATTCCTTGAGGGGTGTAATTTCCAAAATGGGGTCACTTCTGGTGGGTTTCCATTGTTTTGATACCTCAACGCCTCTTCAAACCTGGCATGCTGCCTAAAATATATTCTAATAAAAAAGAGGCCTCAAAATGCACTAGGTGCTTCTTTGCTTCTAGGGCTTGTGTTTTAGTCCACGAGCGCAGTAGGGCCACATGTGGGACATTTCTAAAAACTGCAGAATCTGGACAATACATATTTAGTAGTGTTTCTCTGGTAAAACCTTCTCTGTTACTAAAAAAAAATTGAATAAAATTGAAATTCAGCAGAAAAAATGAAATTTGCAAATTTAATTTCCACTTTGCTTTAATTCCTGTGAAATGCCTGAAGGGTTAAAAAACTTTCTATATGCTGTTTTGAATACTTTGAGGGGTCTAGTTTTTAAAATGGGGTGTTTTATGGGGGTTTCTAATACATAGGCCCCTCAAATCCACTTCAGAACTGAACTGGCACCTTCAAAAAAAGGCTTTTGAAATTTTCTTAAGAATATGAGAAATTGCTGTTTATGTTCTAAGCCTTGTAACGTCCAAGAAAAATAAAAGAATGTTCAAAAAACGATGCCAATCTAAAGTAGACATATGGGAAATGTGAACTAGTAACTTTTTTGGGTGGTATAACCGTCTGTTTTTCAAGCAGATGCATTTAAATTCTGAAAAATGCTATTTTTTGTAAATTTTCTCTAAATTTTGCAATTTTTCACAAATAAAGACTGAATATATCGACCAAATTTTACCACGAACATGAAGCCCAAAGTGTCACGAGAAAACAATCTCAGAATCGCTTGGATAGGTTTAAGCATTCCGACGTTATTACCACATAAAGTGAAATATGTCAGATTTGAAAAATGGGCTCTGAGCCTTAAGGCCCAAACTAGGCTGCGTCCTTAAGGGGTTAAATCCCAAAGGAGAATTGAGACAAGATTATCAAATATCATCAGACTGTCGTAAAAAATGACTAACTTGTGTCCGATGGTTGGAACTTGACATTGTACGATTACCATATGTGGACGAATGTCAGCGTCCCTCATACAATAGTAGGGCATGTTTTTGACCCTTGATGGGTGGTCAACATTACTAAAAGAGTGCATCCGTGGATGATGGACTACAGATAAGGAATCCCAGGAAATTGGAAAGGGGTCAATATGATGGCACTTAAGCTGGGAGATACTACTAGTAGTAAATTGAAAATTTGCTTTTAGAAGGCCTCAGATTATCTAGGCTGTCACATGCCACATTCAAATGACTGTTTAGGTTGGTATGTGCACGATTAAGCTTGTGGATGGGCATCAAATTTTACGAAAAGAGAAAATACCACCTGTACCCAAAGGGGAGCTATTCCTGATCTTGGGGATAATTCTAATCAAAGTGATCCTTCCATATACAGACAGGAAAGATATCATAGCCCCATGGGTAACAAGACTAGTGAACCCTGGTGCCTTTTCCATAATTCACTAAGACTTGTGGAATTAGCAGATATGATGGTACATCATAGGAGTGGCGCCTTTAAGCTTCCGGATGATATCTATATAGTGTGGTAATAATGCATATAAATGGATACCTATGGGAGCAGAAGGAACCTGTACATTAGCTAGACTCCAGTCAGCCACATGGGTATGGGAAGATAATGATTATCCTTACAGTAACATATCAAACCATATGTTGTTCAAGAGGGAAGCTAACCCGAGTAAGGCTAAATCCCTAGTATATGTTCCCTGGCAAGAAAAGTTAGGCCTATCACTCATACTAGTAGGGCTATCTGTAAGAAATGCACATAATATTGAAAAGCTTGCTGACTTATTTGACAATATTACAGAATATGTTTTTGATGCTTTAAATATAACTAGCACATTTACCAGTTAGCTTATCTTAGTAACTATCCAGCATGCTGTAGTTCTGGACTATCTCATACCATCCCAAGGAGGTATGTGTCAGATAGTAGGCCCTGCCTGCTGCCATTATATAGAACCCTCTGGCCTGTTGCAAGTCACGTATGATATCGAGCAGGATAATAGCTATAATTAGTTATAAAAACCCAACGCAGATTAAAGTTCTATGTGTAGAAAAAGGAGAAACATTGGGACATAAAATAACTTCTACATCCCTGCTTCCAGTAACAGTTCCCACGCCTCAATTCATTAAGGATGATGGATGGATATGCGCCTACTGTGATGGATGAAACCCCTCTCAGGTCGACATATGTGTCCATCGTGGTGGTGTTAGGAAAGAATCATATAATTAGGAATAGATTTGTGTGGCCAGGAACACCCCACTCTTAGGTAAATGATTTATAGATGATCTGTGGGAAAGGATCTCAAGGCAAGTTTGATGATCCCACTGTTTATGTGGCTACCCGTGTAATCCGTGATATACCTGTAAAGGATCTGCCAGACACAGCTTCTGTGTCGACACCCGTGGGTAATCAGTCTGCACCTGCTCCTAGGTCTGATAGAGTGACTCGATCTGCTACCACTCAGGCTGGTAGGCTCAGGAGTGGGAGAACCTATCACAGCAAGGCCAGACGGTTCTAGCTCCCGCCCTCGGTCTATTTATACCTGCATTTCCTGCTTGTCTTTGCCTGTGATTCTTTCCTGTTTCCTGGCTCTGCTGCTCCTGCTATTATTATTGAGCTTGCTTCATTTTGACCCTGGCTTTACTGACTACGCTCATGCTCTGCGTTTGGTACCTCGTACACTCCTGGTTTGACTCGGCTTTTTCACTACTCCTGTTGCTCACGGTGTTGCCATGGGCAACTGCCCCATTTCCCTTAGCTTCTGTGTGCCCTTGTCTGTTTGTCTGTCGTACACATATTGAGCGTAGGGACTGTCGCTCAGTTGTACGCCGTCGCCTAGGACGGGCCATGCAAGTAGGCAGGGACTGAGTGGCGGGTAGATTAGGGCTCACCTGTCTGTCTCAATACCCCGTCATTACAATACCACAGTTTCAGCTGTAACTCATGATAGGTAGATTCCCCAATCTAATGGACACCATACTAGGTTAGGAAGGGATAGGAGGATCCGAGTTTTCACCTTCAGAGGATATCGGTTCCCATAGGGATAGAATAGTTGGATGCAGTATTTTGTCAAAAAGAGGGGAACTGTCAGTAATAAATCTAATACCTGTTAGATTTATTTTGTATTAATATTATCAATACAAAATGACTGCATTATATTGTTTGAGATATGTATTAGATGTGTATTAGATATGTTTTTAATCTTCTCTTAAATGAATGCATTCCCTATCCCCTAAGATAGGGTAAAGATGACATCATCTGGCATTCCAAACAGATGAGTACCAGGAAGAAAGTCATTACCTTATATGGAAGTATTGTTGGGTGTATACCTATATGTACTTGGCATCATCTGATTGGTTGTGTCTTAAGTGAAAGCATGAACCTATAAATAAAGGCTCCGTCTACAGCCATTTTAGATTTCTATACATCAAACCATTGTATGTGCAATCTCTCCCGATCGGTCATTTTTGTAAATATGAATAAATCCTGGACAAATTCTGGTATGGAGAAAAGGAACTCAAGAGTGATGGGGATTAATTTCACAGTGGGGCATATGTGAGCTGGGCAAAGTACATCAGGGGTATAGTCAGATGGTATAATAATGGGGTAAAAAAAAAAACAATAAAATAATCCATAGATGTGTGTTATGCTGTGACACAATCCTTTCTGCACAGGCCGGTGTCGCACTGATATATGTCCTTCCTTATCCCCCTTTTGGTCCACACTCGGCACCTTTGCAGTTTGGGGAATTTTGCTGGGAAGTGTTGTCCTGGTATAATGTGTTTGGGCCTTCCCCTTCCTGGCTCCCTAATTTTAGGCCCTTGATTCTTTGCCTCTTAAAATCGAAGAAATGTTCCCCTCGGGCTTGCACAACTGCATATATTTTATTTCCTGACTTATTGGAGCCTTGACTAATTTTATTTTTTCATAGACGCAGTGGTATGAGGGCTGTTTTTTGTGGGACAAGCTGTAGTTTGTATTGGTACCATTTTGGGGTACATGCGACTTTTTGATAATATTTTATCTAATTTTTTGGGAGGCAAGGTGACCAAAAACCGCAATTCTGGCATAGTTTGTTTAGGGTTTTTTTTATACAGCGTTCACCATGCATTATAAATTACAGAAAAAAATGTGAAAAAAATCCTCCAGCTCACCTTGTCACAAGAAGGGTATGGGAATCAGCACACGGATCCTCGTGTCGGCACACGCAAGAGATACTTCATAAACAGGGGAGTTGGATCCAGCGCTGAGAGTGCAATTTCACTAGGTCCTTAGTCATGGCTTGTGGTAACACCACAAGCCATGACTAAGGACCTAGTGAAGGTCTGAAACGCGTAGGCTACCGCCTATCTCTCTTCTTCTCTCTGTACTTTGGACGATACCCACTTGTCACTAACCATTGCTCGTAGCTTCTCTGCTACGATTTTAACCAAGACAAAATAAAACTTGGGAACAGATTCCCGTTTTAACAGAAATTGCACTCTCAGCGCTGGATCCAACTCCCCTGTTTATGCATTATAAATTACATGTTAACTTTATTCTGCGGGTCAGTACGATTCCGGCGAAACCAAATTTATAGCACTTTTTTATGTTTTACAAATTTTTGCACAATAAAATAACTTTTGTAAAAATAATGTATTTTTTCTGTCGCCAAGTTGTGAGAACCATAACTTTTTAATTTGTTTGTCGATGGAGCTGTATGAGGGCTTTTTTTTGCAAGACGAGCTATAATTTTTATAGGTATCATTTTTGGGTACATGCGACTTTTTGATCACTTTTTATTCCAATATTTGTAGGTCAAAGTGACCAAAAAACAGAAATTCTGGTATAGATTTTATGTTTTTTTTACCACGTGGAATAAATAACATAATATTTTTATAGTTCAGGCTGTTACGGTCGCGGCGATACCAAATATGTGTGGTTTATTTATTTTTAAAAAATAATAAAGGCCTTGATAAGGGAAAAGGACGATTGTATTTTATTTTATTACTTGAAACTTTTTTGACACTTTTTTTAAGTTCCACTTGTGGACCTGAAGGTCCAACTGTCTGATTTTTTTTTTTCTAATACATTGCACTACCTATGTAGTGCAATGTATCAGATCTGTCAGTCATTCACTAACAGCAAATCGATTAGGCTTCTCCTCCGGGCGGGGCCTAATCGGCTTACATAATAGCAGAGCAGGAGACCATCGTTAGGCTTCCTGTTGCCATAGCAGCAGTCGGCGGCCCTGCGATTGCAGGGCAGGGCTGCCGATCTGCCGCCAACCACAAGGATGCAGCGATCGCTGCATCTAAGGGGTTAATGGCAGGGATCGGAGCTTCCTCCGGTTCCTGCCGTTACAGGTAGATGTCTGGCCACCAGAGGGAGTACTTCCCAGAATTACAGCAAGGTGAATAAGGTAAAGCAAGCTGACTCACAGCTGCTGTAAATGTGTAAGGGAATCTCACCCCCTCCCTATTTTTGTCTACAAGCAAGGAAAAGGTGTCTTCAAATTGCTAAGCATTGTCCGGCTCCCATTTTGGGAGTGATTGTACAATGCAGCTGGTAGACGCTATAGGACACACCAAAAGGCTAAGGGTATGTTCACACGCTTAATAAAAAACGTCTAAAAATACGGAGCTGTTTTCAAGGGAAAAAAGCTCTTGATTTTCAGGCGTTTATTAATCAAACTTGCTTTTTTCGCTGCGTTTTTTACGGCCGTTTTTGGAGCTGTTTTTGTATAGAGTCAATGAAGAACTGCTTCAAAAATGCACCTCTTTTTCGTGGGGCGTCTTTTTACGTGCCGTTTTTTGAAAATAAGGCGTAAAAAAATGCCCCGTTGGAACACAACGCCGTATTTCCCATTGAAATCAATGGGCAGATGTTTGTGGGCGTTCAGCTTCTGATTTTTCAGCCGTTTTTTGAGACGTTTACTGCCCGAAAAGTGTCTGAAAACACTACGCGTGCACATACCCTAAAAATGATGAAAGTGAAGTGAATGACTTTTCAATTGACAGGTTCACATGGCGTGTATTTGGAGTGATTTTTTGGTGCATTTTACGTACCAAAGACTGCATCAAAAAACGCTTGATTGCACTTATCATTTACATAATTGGTAAAGTGCGCTGTTAGTATATACAACCCGCTTTTTTACACACGTGTTTTTAAAAAACGCGCTGTGTAAATATAGAAGTGTCGAGTCAATTACTATGCACGTAAAACACGCCAAATGTTCCCATAGTCAATGGGAGTCCTAATTATTCGCCAAAATGCACACACAAAATGCGTCAAAAAACACGCAAACAAGGTGGCAAATGCTTGATTAAGCTTCCCATTTATATCAATGGGAAAACGAGCCGTTACTTCTTTATGCAAGCGTTTTAAAATATAATTTTGCATAAAAAGATCAGTGGGGGGAGGGTTGTGTGTGGCACAGCTGCATGTTTGGGGGGATTTGTGTGTGTGAGTGTGGTGGGGGGTGCTTGTCGCTGATTCTTCAAAACACCTGATAAGCGGCTATGAAGGATCAGCGGCGCCCTTGCATACTCCGTTGCACAAAAATAGGACACAGCTCTTCTGCGCACACTACGCACACACACAGCTCTGCTATACACACAGCTCTGCTACACACACACACACACACACACACACACACGCACACACACATGCACACATATCTCTGCTACACACACACAGTTCTGCTACACACACGGCTCTGCTACACACACAGCTCCCATACACACACATAGCCTTTGCTACACACACAGTTCTGCTACACACACACACACAGCTCTGCTACACACACACACATACAGCTCTGCTATACACACACACACACACACACACACACACACCTACACACACACAGTTACAGCAAGTGTGCGGGGGTGGCCACGAGGGGGGGTGTGTGGCAGGGGGGCCGCGAGAGACAGACATGGACAAACACCTTACCTGTAGTGCTGCCGGTCTTCCTAATGGCGCCGGCTTTCCACCTACAAACCAGCTTCTATGCTGGGTCGCTCTGAACTGTGCCTGCGCAGTACAGAGTGACATAGCAGAAGCAGAGGATACAATGAATGAGAGCCGTATACACTCTAGCTGCCGTATTCCATCTGTGTATGTGTTAATAAAAAAAAAATTTATGTGAAAAAATAAATAATGTCAATATAATATTTTATTAAATAAAAACACATAAATTAATAATAATAAAAAAATCATGACACTGTCCCTTTAGGGTATGTTCACACGCAAACTCAAAAACGTCTGAAAATATGGAGCTGTTTTCAAGGGAAAACAGCTCCTGATTTTCAGACGTTTTTTAAGCCACACTTGATTTTCGCTGCGTTTTTCACTGCGTTTTTTTACGGCCGTTTTTGGAGCTGTTTTCAATAGAGTATATGAAAAACGGCTTCAAAAACGTCCCAAAAAGGGACATACACTTCTTTTCCGCAGCTGTTATTTTACGCGGCTGTTTTTTCAAAACGGCCGCATAAAAAAACGGCCCATCGTAACAGAACGCTGTTTTTTCCATTGAAATCAATGGGCAGATGTTTGGAGGCGTTCTGCTTCCAAAAATAAGCCGTGTAAACATACCCTCAAGGGTTTAATGCCGGGGATCTAAGCTAATTTCGGTCCCCGCCATTACAGCCGGATGTCAGCTGTAATACACAGCTGACATTCGGCGATGATGGCACCGACTCGGCTTCTGAGCCGGTGCCATCCATTTGTCGTATGAATACGGTAAAATACAGGAAGCACTGGCTTTCCATGACGTATCCATACGACAAATGTTGGGAAGGGGTTTATATTGAAAAATGATATCAATAAAAACAAACAATCACTTCCATTAAAAAAGTGGGGCAGGCCAGCATGTTTTTCAGCAAGGTTTTTTTCGCTTTAGGATTTTGTATGTGTAATTCAGTGTTCACTCAATGGTTAAATGGGTAAAGTTATTTCACTCAGATAAGCTCCTTAGGCTGAGTTCACACATAGCGGCCACAGCACGGTGATGTGACCAATAAATTGCGCCCACATGCGATTATACCACAAAAATTGCACTTTTTTTTAATGACTGTTAATGGCAGCGCGGTTTTTCAGGTAAAATTGCTGTTTTGCTGTTAAACCACGACACAATCCACAATCCACAGCCTATTAAACTTACATGAGTGAAATATTTTAAACTTTTGAGTGAACGCTGAATTGCACATACAAAGTCCTGAAACCAAAATAATAACTTTGTCGAAAAGCTCGCCATCCGCCAATCAGCTGCGCTGTGGATGCTACGTGTGAACGCAGCCTAAAGCTTGTATCTCCATGAGCAGTCTTTTATGCCCATCATTTAATCATTATATACTGTCAGTTTTGTCAATTGGGCTGGGGCTACACACGATACAGGTCACACATCCAAAGATCGCTGTGTCGCGCTGCGTACATCCACCGCTCCATTCACTGTCTATGAGACTGATGGAAACAGCCAAGGGCTTTACTCGGCTGTTTCCGTCATTCCCATGGACTTTGAATAGAGCCACAGAGCGCACGCTGGACAGCCGTTCCATTCAATGCCTACAGTCGAGCATTGAGGAAGATCTGGGCGTTCGGAACTCCCGTTCTTAAGATCGCTGGTTGTCCCAGGGCTGGGGCGCTCAGCGATCAGACAATTATCCCCAATGCTGTGGATCGGTGATAATTGAAGATTCTGGGAATATCCATTTAAGGTGTAAAGTCAGCTTTAGCCGAAACCTTCTGGAATTAAAGCACATGTTCCAAAGCACTGAGATAACTAATCTGTTGTTATACAGGCTACACCCACCCCATGCCAGTGTTTTTATACTTGGGCAGAAATACATTTTGTTTCCAGCCGATTAAACGTAAAAATAATCCATTCACAGACTGTGATAAACTAACTTTTTTTATTTAGAGCATTTTTCAGAATTATTAGCGTTTTGTTTTTTTATTTGATAAATGTTTCAAAGTGCTAAACATGTGAAATGCAACATTTGTCTTAACTGTAACACCTCTGAATTTCTAGTACACTATTCTTTGACATATGTCTACATGGCCAAGGGATGTCTTTGCAATATTTTGGCCTAATGCAGGAAATTAAACTGAAGAATACAGTTTTGGCAATTTGGAGAAAAACGTTTTGGAAAAAACATGTTACAGACGCGGTCAGCCACATCATTGACAAATTAAACCCATATGACAAGCCATACAATATAATGAGTACTGCTGATATAATGGTCATGCTAAAAAGTAATCCCCACACAACATACTTAGACCCCCAAGCCACAAGAAAACATGAAGCTACTTTCAGATGGTTACACACATTATAACATGTTTTTAGCATGACATTTTCTTGCTGTGTCTCAGGGTGTTCTTCAGTACATGTATCACTATCCTCTAATACATCTATTTGATTCGCTATGTCTTCCGGGAGCACACAGTTGTTATGTGACATGCGTTGCCTGGTGGGTAAACATTCCATGGGGGTGACACGAGATTCCATTCCTATGTTTTCTGAACTATTTTCCGTTGTTCCATCTCCAGAAGAATCCTGGTTTGCTGTGTCACTTACTAAAGATGTTTTTGTCAGTGCAGAAAATGGTATTAATTTATCTACTAGCCACTCTATAAAAAACATAACTGTGGAGCTTTGAAGTCCCACCATAAAAGATCTAATAACCTGGATTTCGGGTTCATCGATTTCACTTTTTTCTGCGTTGAAAAAAATGATGTTGATGAGCAGACTGCACATGAGAATCACAAAACTACACGAAAGTCTCTGAAATCTGGTCAAAGCTAATGGCAAATTAGTGAGGAAAACGGAAAAACACAAATGTTCTTCTCTGAGCCGGCAAGATAATATAATATAGAAATATTCTGATTTTTCTAGCGGCTGTTGAGTATTCATAGGAGAGAATGATCTATGTATTAATCCATAATGTCTTTCAGCGTCAAGCCAGGTCTGACACACAAAAAACCATTCTTGGTCACTAAACATTTTTTCAATTTTAACTCTGCTTAGGAACCAGCCAGGAGAATTCCCAGTATTATCATGCCATATTTGGATTTTAGATATGTCTCCTAAGGGGTAGCTAGTAGTAAAAATAAATGTATCTATCCCTCCTCGTCTGAATAACTGACGACCAGGGAATGTTAAACACAATACACGGTGGTCTCTCTCTGTGCCCATAATTTCCAAATACACTTTTGCTGTGGTACCAGATCCAAAGCCACTGCCAGTATAAATAGTAACACTATAACGATGTTCATGGTCTGGGCTATTGGCTGGTAACATTATTGCATCTCGGTTTGTCTGGTCACTTATATCTTTTTTTCTCGCCCACATAGACAATCCCAGATAAGTAACGCAAATGACAAGAACAGAAAGCAATGTCACTAAGTTTGACTGTAAAGATCGGACAGTAACTTTCGTTAAATCTATTGGATTAGGCAGAACGAATACTCTGGCTGATAGAAATGTGTGTCTTTTTTTCAGAAAGGGCACATTTCGTCTTTGTGCTTTTGTCAAACCCTCACAAATGCAATGTATCACTGTATTATTTGAAAAATTACCTACTTTACAGTTCCCTTCATTCCAATTATTTCCCATCTCTTCAAAGTCTAAGCAAGCAATATTAAAGATAGATGCGCGCAATAATTTTGTTTTGCGCCAAACAACAAATGTAGTGGTCAGTTCAATTGTAATATTGTGTATGAGCGAGATCTCAGGGAAAGATTCCAATGGAATGCGAATCATTTTGGAATTCCAAGTCTTTATGTTTTCGTCTTCGCTTGTTTTTGCTTGCTCTTCTGAATTAGGAATACGGAAAAATGCAACAGGGTTATTTGTGATATTATCCCCAATGTGAAGTGAAATATCAAAGATGATGCTTTCTGCATAAAAAAACTGCACAAACCACTCTGCCTCCGATGTTTGGTCAACTTCAAAACAAAATATTCCACTTGTTGTTTTATGAACATCTGGTGAAACCCAAATATCAAAAACGGGAGGTATATTCTTTCTTTTCATAATAACATCAACTTGAGTAGGATGTAAATTCATTAACCTTCCTGTATCATCTGGAGCTACCATATAAAACCCAGTTATCACAGTATCAATATCTCTTCCATTTTTTAACCACGGCAGAGGATCCTCCAGGAATTCATAAAAAGCATATGTTACAATAGCATCAACAGGTACAGTCCATTCATTATCATGTAATTTTAGGAAAAAAGATGGGAACGTATTCACTGTTTTTCTATGTGAGCCAGAAAGATCCCATTTTTCTTCTCTTTTTAATGTGATCCTAAAATTATTGGTTACCATGGAAGTTTCCGTTTCTCCAGGAACTTTCCCAAATGATACAGCATCTGTCACAGTCTCCAGTACAGATAAAGTGTTCTTAAGCACGTCCACAGATGGAAGAGGTATTTCAGCTGCAAATCTGTCCATCTTTATTAATGAGGCATTCAGAACATTGGACAGGGATTCTAGTATACCAGAGCTTAACTTCTCACTCTCTACGGAACCAATGAGTCCTTTCCTATACTTGGTTAAGGCGACACTAACTTCTCTTAACTTTGTCAATGCAATGTGTTGAGATTTTGTATTCACTTCTTTGGCCTCTTCTGTAAGTTGGCTGATACTTGTGATTATTTGGTTGACAGCCATGATATTTGTGATCATTATACTAGATGACATGTTCAGAAGACTTTCTCTCAATTCACTTCTCTTGTCCATGAAAGCTTGTACAAAGGTGTCGGTCTTAAAACTGTTTAAAACAGAGGCTATCATGTATATAAAATGCCCTGTTTTTAAAAAGTTTCCAGTGTCAAGAAAAAATCTCATTGTGGGGTCATGGGCATGGGAAATAAGCTCTTCAATGGATGATTCTTCTGGCTGATCCTCATATGAATTGACCACAGTTACACTTAGGGCTATTTGTGTGTATGAAGAAAGAGCATCGGACACTTGAACATATACGGTCAAAATATAGGAATTATCAGGGGCTCCGATTGGCAGCAACAATGGTGACGTGGAACTGTTATAGCCATCATAAATAATTACACCTAATGAGTTTTGCTGCAATGAACTTATGTAACTTACTTTATCTAAAGCTGTTAGAACTTTATAACGTAACGGTAAATTTTTGTCCGAGAATCCTTTACAACTAACAATGAATTTAGTCTGCAAAGCGATGCCAATAGACGGCTCAATATTACAGCTGCCAGCTTTTGGAGGGGAATTAACATAAAATGTGTATTTATAAACCGATGGTGCACCAGTCCAAGTCGTAACTGTTAGATCAAGACTATACCACATATCTGCAATATCTATAAATGCTGAAGCCATGAAGGACATGTAGGCAATAGACCTTCTAGTAGTGGTCTTTGCCTTCCAGTCAAAGCTCAATTCTGTTGAACTCTGACGTATAGACCATTCATACTGGGGCCGGCTTGTTTTACTACAATCAGTGCATTTTCCTGACAAAGAAAATCGTTCAGTTGGAACTAAAATTCTCCGACAATTCTCTATACATTTAACACTGACAGCAGGTGGAGACCCGGGAGCAATGAAAACGGTCTGATCAATATAGGCTGTCCTGTTTGCTTTTCTAACAGACAGTCTAAAATGGTAATGTCTGTTGCCTTGTAAGGTTTCAGGCTCCACAGACTGGCTGACAGCACTTGGGTTCACCCATAATAAGCTTATTTGTTCTGACTGACAGCTTTCTCCTGTACTTAGAGTCATAGTCTGGTAATCAGATGCAGTTTTTGAGCAATACCATGAAAATGTCAGCCCTTCAAATGGATCTAGTGAATCTGGGTCATATGAAGAATGCCCGTCAAGAGCCCACTTTTCACTGAAACCAACAGTCCTATAAGAGCCCCCTGAAATGACAGCTATCAAGTCACTCTCCCTTACCTCCACAACAACAGAATCTGTATTGGCACGTGAGGACTCTTCATCATCATCAGCAGTAGCAATGTCAATGGAGACGTTAAAAACATAAAACCCATAATTTAAAGAAAACTCTGGAATTTCAATATTGTTTTGATTTACTGCTAATACTTGTGGCAATTGTAAATAGTTATCCCAGACTGGTGTGTCAGATTCTGAGGAAACGCTATAGATTCTCCACAAGATATTTACCCCGTGCATGGCAGAGCAATTTACTTGTATGGCTACAAAAATGGAAAGACGTGCTCCTCTTGTTGACACTATAATTGCTGGATGTGCAGGTCTTTCTATGTGGAATTCATCTATCTGACAGAAGACTTTGTAGCAGTATACCGAGGTCTCTAATACTTTCCTGTCATGTCTGCCATACACAGCTTTTAGGACAACAGGCTTCACTCCACTTCTAGTAAAGTTCACCTTGGCTACAAAGCCTGCATAATACCTGGGGTTGAATGGTAGGACAATGCCTGGTATGAATGATGCTGCATTGGAAACCTTATCTGTATAGGTGTATGTTGTATTGCTGAACAGGTAGCTTTTTTTTAGACCCATATAGTTCTAGTATAAAGGTCCATTCACACTGTAAAGATGGATGTTGAAATGGTATAAACCAAACTATGTATATGGATGTATACAGTAATGAAGATCCACTACTGAACAGGTGAACCTCCAGACCCGTATCATTTAAAGACTTATACAAAAGGCTTTTTCTGTTTAAATACACGGCTACTGTGAGAGAGAATTTTTCTGTATCTACAAACTTAAGCTGGAACAAATATACAAAACTTTCCTGTTGAAGGAATATAAAGTGGTCGCTGCCATTCATGTCCTCTTTATTCACAGATGAGAAGTGCAGGCCACTTGTTTGACTAAAGTAGTAGGTGTTGCTTTTTTTAATACTAGGGTTTAGTTTTACAGAGAATGAAGATTTAAGGTTGACGGTCAAGGCAACAGCACCTTTGGTGTACAAAAAATCCCCATTGACTTTTCCTATTTTGCTCCCATTGGTTAAGAAATGTGCAACTGCAAATCCATGTCCACTAGTACTGAAAGGTGATGAACAAAACACGGTGTTAATTGCATATTTGGTGAAGGCCACATCCCAATTCCCTATTCTATTTTCATCTGTGAGCTGAAAGGCAGACACTTTATTTGTCAATTGCTCAAACATCCAAGAAAGTTTTACCTCAGTGTTAGGGGGAAGTAGGGGAGAGGTGGCCCTCAGTACATACAGCAGAGCCCGTTCAACTTCTATAGACACCACCAGCTCGGGCATCATCCTATTTTGGAGAGTAAGAGAAGCCACATATTTTCCCACTTTGCTATATCTAACATGGACCTTGTAGTTGTAGTAGGTAGAACAGTAGTCACGTAGACCTGCCGGGTAAGCCGAGTCTTCAATCTCTGTGTGGTAATTGCTTGGTATAACAGTCGCTGCCTCACCTTGCCTGCTGGAAAATTCATATTTCCAGGCACTGCTCTTCATCTTGGCACACCAACCAAAATATACAAGTTCATACTGCTGAATGGGGGATGGGGGACTGAAGAAGAACTTGACATCTTGCTTGTACAACGTAATGGTGGTTTTCTTGTGAATACAAGTAGGTAAAGAGCAGGTGGGAGTGATGCAATGTACAGTGACTGTATCATCAACAGTGGTGGAGACTTTTATGGTGCCAGACCAGGCCAATGTATCAAATAGTTTTTCTCTATTTCTGTGCCAGGCACAATTTGGTGGGGGGCCATTCACATCCACTGTAGAAGTTGGGTCAAATGTAAATTCAGTCTCTGATTTCCAAATGCAACTGACCTGTGTCTCGTTGTCCTTCCGTGTGTAGACCCTGTCTGAGGGGTCTGAGCATAGGACCCTTATTGGACTTTCTTTTATCGCCTGGCCCAGAGCAATTGTTACAATAATGCTCCCGATGATAATTGTCATGAACATTATCAATAATAGTTATTGTATAAATGTAGGAAGAAAACAACCACTGCTTCTTCAGCATTCACCATCAGCCAAATATGGCAGGTACCAACGGTTTCTAACTGACTGCAGGATTCAAAATGCAAGCAGCAACCTGATTGGTTGCTATGGACAAGTCTTCCACATTTCCTGTAACAGTTATTTTAACCCTTTCTTTTTTTTTCTTTTTTTTTAAAATCTTTATTATTTTCCGTAAAAAAAACAAACACATATAAGTATAGAATACATAATATATCAGACATTGAATAAGGTTACTCCGAATACAGTACTATACAATTACATAAATACACAACTTTTGCACAACTTGTTTCAGACGATAGATTATAATTAGTAGCAAAATTCATATTGGTAACTTCTAGCAGGAGGATAATACCAGTTATAGCATATCCTGATAGTGCTGGGGGTAACTGCATTGCACAGACCTCTGTCAGACGTCTAATTCAGGTCACCTAGTTCTTACCTCTGATATTATTATTGATTTAACAAAACCCCCTATAAGTGAATACTTCTAATACAACGTCAGAAAACTATGACCAGCTATGTGTCACAATCACAGAAACCTAATAAATATGGAGTCCATCTGTCATCTAGACCGTGAGGAATCCCATTATATAGTTGTGTATTACACTGCCCAACTTATTACCCCCACCCCCTACAACTACACCCCTCCATACTTTCACCTAAAAAGACAAAAAAAAATCATGTATAAAAATCTCCACTACCCTACCGTCCTGCACCCCCAGTCACTATATTATACTCCTCCTGGGGCATATCCCGAGATGCCCATCTATCCCAACATCTTTTACAACCTCTCTCTGAGGATGGAGAAATCGGAATATCTGACCCTCATCTCAATTACCGGAGCCTCTTTCCTTATTCAGTTTTTCACAATTCACTTCCTAGCATAGAATTAGGGACATTCACACGAGCATGTCTGATTTCTGTGCACAAAAATCAGACCGTATTTCCTGCATTTCATGTTCGTGTGCCCTCAGTGTGCTTTGCGTGTGCCATCCGTTTTCACCTCCGTGATTATCCTCTGCAAGCACTCCCTTTTCTATTTTTTTTTATTTCTCTGCATTTCTTAGCAACTGATGCATGAAACACGCACAGCACACGGATATCATCCGTGTGCTGTCCGTGTTGTTAACGCACCAATAGACCTCAATATTTGACAACGTCTGCAGAAACGGACCAATAAAGGATATGCACTGAGTTTCACGCAACGGACACCCGCTGCATGAAAATTCACGCATGTCTGAATAGCTCCATTGAAATGCATTTGTTCGTGTGCGGTCAATTATTTAAACGGACAGCACACGGACGAGGATCACACTCTTCTGAATGAGCCCTAAAAGTCACCACTCTGTTTTTAATCCGTCTTCCAATTAGTCCTATAGGTAGAACCTATAAAAATAGGTAGAAATTGTTTATACTGCAATAAGGGGCCTTTTTCTATAATATATGTAAATTGTCCGATTCCTTCTCCCCACATCTCAGGCACCCTGAGTCCCTTAGTGCAGTGGTCCCCAACCACCGGGCCGCGGACCAACACCAGGTCGTGGATAATTTGATACCGGTCCGCGGTATCCGCCACGGTGGCTGCAGGGAATACCGGGTGAAAAGCAGCACCAAACTGTGGTGCAGTTTTTCGCCTGGAATGTCCATTGCGGAAAACTGCAGCATTTAGCCGGCCTGCTAGCTGGCCAGCCCCTTGGGATGACATTTCATTCCAGGAGACAGCTGCAGCCGGTGATTGGCGTCTGACGTCATCCAGGCCGGCCTCCTGGGATAACGTTTCATCCCATGTGACCACCGCTACAGCCTGTGATTGGCTGCAGCGGTCACATGGGATGAAACGTCTTCCCAGCATGCCCGCCTGGAGGAAGAAACACAGACTTCTGGGTAAGTATAAGATTGTTTTTTTCTGAGTTGTGTTTTTTTGTGGTGGAATCGATGCGATTTCGCCCTAATGAACGCAACAACTGCTATTTGTTGTGGGTTTCACCTCCCGGTTGAATTCCCCATTGAACCCGCAACAAATAAGCAGTAAATAGAATTGACTTGCTGCGGAATAAAACTGCACCGCATGACAATTTCTGAGCATTTGTCAGCTCAGTATTTACGCAGCATGTGGATGAGATTTGTTCCATCTCATCCACTTTGCTGCTACTGTATTATGCTTCTGATATTTCGCAAAACAAATGACGCTGCGGAAAATCCGCAGTAATTACGCGACGTGTGATCTCATCCTAAAAACATTTCCCACTTTACTTTATTTCCATCTAATTGCAGTCTGCAGGGTGTTTTGTGATGCGTGTGATCCAACCAAAACCCCCCGCCCCCCCCGCGTGCGCCGATCCGTGGAAAAATTGTCTTGCATGAAAGTGGTCCTTGGTGCAACAAAGGTTGGGGACCGCTGCCTTGTTGGGCACATTTAGGTCAATTTTCCAGGGGAATAATAAAACCTATGTATGGTATAGAATGGAGAGAGTCTTTGTGCTGAATTTAAAGCCATATGTTTAATCCCTGATATAATCTCTTGTCAGCTTCTATCTTCCAATTCTCCTACTACTCCTGCCTACCTTTTTTTTTTTTTATTAAATGGGGGAACTTTATCAATTTCTGACTAAGTCATTTTTTATAACATTTTGCTATCAATCCTTTCTCGTTGATCGGCGCTCGTTTACACGACCCAGGATGGGCCGTGTAAAACCACCTTAAGTGCGTGGGTCAGCTGCAGATTAAAGAATGATGCTCGATCAGTAAGATTATATTTTTCAATATAATTTTACGTCGATTTTTACGTTGTTTTGACAGAATCAATAGCGCAGTCGACTGCGCTATTGATTCCATCAAAAAAACGGAACCCGTTCACAACGGTGACAAACGGAAACCATTAGCAAAGTTTCCTTCACTATTGAGATCAATGGTGATGCAAACGAAACCTAAGGTTTACATTTGCCTTTCCGTTGGGGGGTTAAACCCACGGAAACCTTCAACGGAAGGGCAGCGCTCATGTGAACAGGTTCTTATTTATTTATTTATTTATTTAGTTGTATTTAAAAGTTTTAAATGTTGATGGATAATAAAATTGGCTGCTGTGGCCTTTGAAAACCAAAAGTAGTTGTATTTATATGGTTGTATTCGAAAGGGGTGATAAGGGTTTATCCAAGGATATAGAAAATCCTAAATAATTGTAAGCGGGGGGGGATTTAATGGTTAGAGGAAGGTTGAATAGTCTACAATCCCTTCAGTCAGGGGTTTTGTTCTTTTTGGAGGACAAGTTGTAGTTTCTACACGTACCATTTTGGGGAGGCATACACTAGTATGGTACTGAAATGTCCTAAATACGAGTCATTTCTGTTGTGGATGTGCCATAGGTGTGCAGCAGATCTTCATGAGGATTAGCCACATGTCATTCAATAGGACTAACCTTCAGATTTTCTGTGTGGATATAATGCTCCTCCCAATGTCCTTTTCAGTGAGATGCGAGGCACAAACATATATATATATATATATATCCCCACAAATGATCTTCCTGTGCTCTCTAAAAGGGGTAGTCCTAGCACCCACAATTGTAACCCTTTATAGATATTATGACACTGGTGCTCGTTAGTGACTGACCATAGGTGTTTTTATGGAAGCCACTAAGAGGCTTTATTCTGATGCAGTTGACTATTTACAGCGCTGCATCACAATACATTTTAGCGGGGGGAGCAGTTAAATCTCCCTGCTCTCAGCTACCGGAGGGTGTGACCGCAGGGTGCCAATGGTTTCTATGGCAGCCGCGGGTCTAACAATGGCCCCCAGGTCTGCCTCTAGTTAATGTCAGTTTTACACTGACAGGCGTAATACAGAAGTATTGCAGTGCATTATAAAAGCAATCAGATGATCACATAGTGAAGACCCCTAAATAACACAATAACATTATTCAGCGGGTTGTTACGATTGCAACGATACCAAATTTGTATAGATTTTGTATGTTTTACTACTTTTACACAGTAAAAACGCTTTTTTTTCAAAATTATTTGTTTTTGTGTCTCCATATTTGAAGAGCCGTAACGTTTTTATTTTGTATGAGGGATTTTGTTTTGCGGGAAGACTTGTAGTTTTTATTGGTACCATTTTGGAGTATATGCGACTTTTTATCACTTTTTAATCATATTTTTTTAAAGTCAGGATTCACAGAAAACAGCAATTTTTCCGTCGTTTTTTATTTAATTTTTTTACGGCGTTCACCGTGTGGGTTAAGTAATATAATAGCTTATAGTCAGGGTCGTTACAGACGTTACAGACGCGGCGATACCAAATTTGTGTAACTTTTTTACTTTACGTTTTCTAATACTAAAGCAGTTTGTAAGGGGAAAAAGTGGGTTTTTCATATTTTTTTTTCACATTTTTTTTATTAACTTTATGAAACTTTTTTTTTTCACTTTTTTAATAGTCCCACTAGGGGACTTTAATATGCGATTCTCCGATCGCTATTGTAATACACTGCAATACTTTTGTATTGCAGTGTATTACTGCCTGTCCATTTAACACGGACAGGCATCTGCTAGGTCATGCCTCCGGCATGATCTAGTAGGCGTTCGGTACAGGCAGACCTAGGGGCTTTTATTAGGCCCCCGGCTGCCATTGGAGACACAGACAGTCAGCGATCTTATCGCCGGGTGTCGGTGGGAGAGAGAGGGAGCTCCCTCCCTCCAAAACCACTCAGATGCGGTGCTCGCTATTGAGCACCGCATCTGAAGGGTTAAACGCACTGGCGTAGCTATAGGGGTCGCAGCGGTCGAAATTGCGACTGGGCCCCGAAGCCAGGGGGGCCCACGGCCCCCCGCACCACATCAATAAAAAGTTACTATAGTAACTCGGGCCGCGGGCCCCTGTTACTATAGTAACATACTTTACTTACCTTCCTGGTTCCGGATGGCAGCGGAGGTCCTGACGTCAGGCGCTGTGCGCAGCGCATGACGTCACAGCGCTATGCACCGCGCACAGCATCGAGACGACAGAACTCCCGCCGCTGCCGAAGAGGAAGGTAAGGTTAGCCCTGACTGGCGGGGACCGACTCCCGGGACCCGCCAATCAGCTGTTTTGAAGGGGCCGCAGCACTCGTACGAGAGCTGCTCCCCTTCATTCCTGTCACTTCATTCCGGTCACACTGTGAATCCGTGTCGGCGATTCACAGTGTGAGCGAGTAGTGAAATGAAGGGGAAGCAGCTCTCGTACGAGTGCTGCGGCCCCTTCAAAACAGCTGATTTGCGGGTCCCGGGCGACACATCAGCTATTGATGGCCTATCCTGTGGATAGGCCATTAATGTTTAGGGACTGTACAACCCCTAAACCTACGATGTAGCAGGCTTAGAGGGCCCATGAGACAGGATCACAGATTGTGTGATCCTGTCTGCTGGGCCCTGTATCTTTGCCAATCACATGGTAGGCTTAGATACATGGCTCATGTGTGATCCTGTCTGCTGGGCCCTGTATCTAAGCCAATCACATGGTAGGCTTAGATACATGGCCCATGTGTGATCCTGTCTGGTGGGCCCTGTATATAAGCCTACCACACTGTAGGCTTAGATACATGGCCCATGCGTGATCCTGTCTGCTGGGCCCTGTATCTAAGCCAATCACATGGTAGGCTTAGATACATGGCCCATGTGTGATCCTGTCTGATGGGCCCTGTATATAAGCCTACCACACTGTAGGTTTAGATACAGGGCCCCAGCACACAGTAATCTTATACTGTATAAGATTACTGTCTGCTGGACCCTGTATCTAAGCCTACATTGTGGTAGGCTTAGATACAGGGTCCCACAGACAGTATCACACATGGGCCCTGTATCTAAGCCTAACACGTGTTACTAATCATTTTTTGTGTGTTTTCTTACAGGTTCGGTCGTTGGACTACGTCGGATTCCAGGATTACTTCGATGACGGCTTTTTTTTTTATTATCAATAAAATGGTTAGTGAGGGCTGTGTGGGTTTTTTTTTATTTCAATAAAATATTTTTTCTATGTCTTTGTGTTTTTTTTTAAACTATATTACTACCGCCTTAGTAATGGCCGCCGGCTGATTGACGACGTCCATTGCTAAGGCGGGGCTTAGTGTTAGCCGGTGCAGCGGCTAACACTAACCCCCTTTATTACCCCGGTACCCACCGCAACCAGGGGTGCTGGGAAGAGCCGGGTACGATCCAGTACCTGACCATCTGTAGTGATGGTCGGCCACTGGGGTGGCCGCAGGCTGGTATTATCAGGAGGGGAAAGGCCAAAAACAGTGGCCCTTCCTACCCTGGTGATGATAGGCTGCTGCTTTATTGTATCTGGCTGGTTATGAAAAATGGGGGGGACCCCACGTCATTTAAAAAAAAATTAAAAAAAATTGGAAAGAACGATGTGGGGTCCCCCCCGATTTTCATAACCAGCCAGATACAACACAGCAGCAGCAGGCAGCATTACAAGGGTGGGAAGGGCCACTGTTTTTGGCCTTCCCCAGCCTAATGCTACCAGCCTGCGGCCACCCTGGTGCCTGCCCGTCACTACAGATGGTCGGGTACTGGTTCGTACCCGGCTCTTCCCAGTACTCCTGGTGGCGGTGGTTACCGGGGTAATAATGGGGGTTAGTGTTGGCCTCTGCACCTGCCAACATTAAGCCTCGCCTTAGTAATGGAGGTTGTCAATCAGCCAGCGGCCATTACTAAGGCGGTGATAATAAAGTTTAAAAAGATACAAGCACATAGAAAAAATATTTTATTGAAATAAAAAAACACAACCCTCATTAACCATTTTATTGAGAATAAAAAAAAACGCCGTCATTGAAGTCCTCGAATCCGACGTAGTCCAACAACCGAACCTGTAAAAAAACACAAACACAAAAAAATAATCAGTAACACATAAAGAAGCAAAATTATTATTCTTACCTATCCTGGGTCCAGCGCTGGAGACGCAATGTCTAATCCAATCATGTGTGATACTGTCTGCTGAGCTGTGTATCTAATCCAATCATATGTGATACTGTCTGCTGAGCTGTGTATCTAATGCAATCATGTGTGATACTGTCTGCTGGGCCCTGTATCTAATCCCGTCATGTGTGATACTGTCTGCTGGGCCCTGTATCTAATCGTATCTTGTGTGATACTGTCTGCTGAGCTGTGTATCTAATCCTATCATGTGTGGTACTGTCTGCTGACCCACTGTATCTAATCCCATCATGTGTGGTACTGTTTGCTGAGCCACTGTATCTAATCCTATCATGTGTGGTACTGTCTGCTGAGCCACTGTATCTAATCCTATCATGTGTGGTACTGTCTGCTGACCCACTGTATCTAATCCTATCATGTGTGATACTGTCTGCTGGGCCACTGTATCTAATCCTATCATGTGTGATACTGTCTGCTGAGCCACTGTATCTAATCCTATCCTATGTGATACTGTCTGCTGAGCCACTGTATCTAATCCTATCATGTGTGATACTGTCTGCTGGGCCACTGTATCTAATCCTATCATGTGTGATACTGTCTGCTGAGCCACTGTATCTAATCCTATCCATAGTTGATAGGGTCGTAGTGCTATAGATATGCTATGCTGTCTCCTATACACACATTTTTTTTTGGGCGGACACATATGTATTGGGGCTATTTCCCCTGACATTTTAAGCCCTCGGGGTATGTTCACACGGCAGCGTCCGTTACGGCTGAATTTACGGTGCTGTTTTCAGGAGAAAACAGCACCGTAATTTCAGCCGTAATGGCATGTGCAGGCGTCTTTCGCTGCGTCCATTACGGACGTAATTGGAGCTGTTTTTCTATGGAGTCCATGGAAAACGGCTCAATTTACGTCTGAAGAAGTGACAGGCACTTCTTTGACGCGGGCGTCTTTTTTACGCGCCGCCTTTTGACAGCGGCGCGTAAAAAAAATGACCGTCGGCACAGAACATTGTAAGACCCATTCACATGAATGGGCAGATGTTTGCCAACGCTTTTGAGACGCATTTTCGGACGTAATTCAATGCTAAAACGCCCGAATTACGTCTGTAAATAGGGTGTGTGAACCCAGCCATAGTGACGCCCCCGGCTGCTAGTGCTGCATTGTTGGGTCACTTAGGAGACCCAGCGATGCAGCTGAAAGCTGCGGACCGTCGGCCATGAGAAGTTTGCGGGGGGGCCCAGTAAGAATTCTTGCATCGGGGCCCATGAGCCTTTAGCTACGCCCCTGGTTAAACGGGTGAGATCGATACTAATGTCGATCTCACCCGGTCGAGCAGGGATGTTCCCAGCCCTCAGCTACGTCTGGCAGCTGAGAGCAGGGAGATTTGACAGCTCCCTGCTCTGTTTACTTTA
Source organism: Rhinoderma darwinii (assembly GCF_050947455.1). NCBI lineage: Eukaryota > Metazoa > Chordata > Amphibia > Anura > Rhinodermatidae > Rhinoderma > Rhinoderma darwinii. The sequence continues at coordinate 44,734,556 of NC_134691.1, read as the reverse complement.
TTCTGATGCAGTGCCGTAAAAAGGCATATGCATCAGAATAAAGCCCGTTAGTGGCCGCCGTGAAAAGGCGTATTGGCGGTCACTAACGGGTTAATAAAGTTTGTAATAAATAAATGAAATTCCCAAGTAAATAAACATGAAAAACCCACTTTTTCCCCTTACAATTTGTTTTATTATGAAAAACCTGTAAAAAAGTTACACATTTGGTATTGCTGCGTCCGTAACAACCTCAACTATAAAGCTATTGCGCCCTTTAACCCGCTCGGCAAAAGGCGTAAACAATTTTTTTTAAAAAGTGCAAGAGTTGCTGTTTTCTGGGCATTCTGCCTTCAAAAAAAGGTGATAAAAAGTGATCAAAAAGTCGCATGTACACCAAAATGGTACCATTAAAAACTGCAAGTCTTCCTGCAAAAACAAAGCCCTGATACAGCTGCATCGGCGGAAAAATTAAAAAATTATGGCTCTTCAAATTTGGAGACACAAAAACAAATAATTTTGAGGAAAAAATGTTTTTTTTACTTTATAAGACCTGATTCACACGTCCGTGGGACGGCCGTTGAAATAGCAGCCGTCCCACGGACCTATGTTTTTCAATGTGGCCGATCACACAGCCGTTGTTTGAACGGACCGTGTGAAGGGTCCGTGGGAAAATAGGGCATGTCCTATCTTTTCACGCATCACGCATCCCTCCATAGACTCTCAACTATGGTGGATGTGTCACATCGCGTCCCGCAGCGCTGAGCACAGATGCACCTCGGAATGTAAATTTAGGATGCCAAAAAGTGGCAAAATTGCTGGGGTTATTGCTTTTCCCCCCAAAAAAGTAGAAGAAAAAATTAAAACATTATGGTTCTCACAACTTGGCGACACAAAAAAATACATTCTTTTTACAAAAGTAATTTTATTGTGCAAAAAGTTGTATAATATAAAAAAGTGCTATAAATAGGTATCGCCAGAATCGTACTGACCCTCAGAATAAAGTCAACATGTAATTTATAACGCATGGTGAACGCTATATAAAGAAAACTAAATAAAACATGCCAGAATTGCAGTTTTTTGGTCATCTTGCTTCCCAAAAAATAGGATAAAAAGTGATCAAAAAGTCGCATGTACCCCAAAATGGTACCAATAAAAACGATAGCTCGTCCCGCAAATAGCGATAGCTATATCACTACGTCTATAAAAAATAAAATTAGTGAAGGCTTCCATAAGTCAGGAAATAAAATATATGCAGATGTGCAGGCCCGAGGGGAACATTTCTTCTGTTTCAAGAGGTGAATTATAAAGGTCCTAAAATTAGGGAACCAGGAATGGGAGGGCCCAAACATATCTGCTGGAAGCGAAAGTGTCCGCATTTCACCAAGACAACACTTCCCAACAAAATTCCCCAAACTGCAAAGGTGCGGAGTGCGGACCAAAAGGGGGATAAGGCAGGACATTTATCAGTTACACACCGGCCTGTGTAGAAAGGATTGTGTCACAGCGTAACACACATCTATGGATTATTTTACTGTTTTTTTTACCCAATCATTATACCACCTGACTATGCCCCTGATGTACTCTGCACAGCTTACATGTGCCCCCACATTATGTATATACATGTAGGGAAAAAAAGGGATATAATCTATTTCAACAATAGGTAGTTTAGCTGGGGGATGACTGGGGGAGGCAGCAATGCCTGGGTTAGGAGCTTTCTAGGATGTTTCTTGGGGAGCTATTAAAGGATGGGGGTGGGTAGGCAGGATAAGCGGAAAGGCTAGTTTGTGTTTTTGTTTTTTGTTTTATTTATTTATTTATTTTTATTTTTTTCTCTTTCTTTTTTATACATTTTTTGAAAATATTATCCTGGAATGTTAGAGGTCTAGGACATAGGCCAACAACAGAGACCTTTTCCATGACATTAATACACATATACACGTTATCATTATTGAAGCCGCAAAAATTATTTTTCTAAGGCTCCATTATGCATATTTATCATAGTATCCACATTATGAGATGGATTTTTTCGTTTTAATCTACAAAAAAATGCAGCCTCTGTTTCCATAACTTGCAGAGATCCCAATTACTAATATCTATAAGCATACTGCTGTCCTGTTTTATATTTACGATAATCGCTGAAGTGCGCAGGCGCTGACATGCGCATTGGTATATATAATTATAGGGGAGAAAACCTCACCAAACATGGCCGCCGACGACCTCATATCACCAGTGCGCATGCATGGACATGCACAATGGGTTTCTGCCGGAAAGAGCGTTTATTTTAATGAAGATGTATTCCTCATTTGTGAAACGACAGACCTGCGCAGTTTGAAACTCAGGACGCCGGAAATAATACCACATAACAGCACACTGGAACATGGATCCACTGTATTACATGGCAATGTGGTTTTTAACAAATGTCACACATATGCACCTGTTTAATATTGTTTGTAACAATTAGCACTTTTGCACTTTATTCATACATCTGAGGAATTATTGCACTTGATCTGCTTAGAGAATGATCATTGTTGACACAATATGTATTTTTATATTCATTGATATGTACGGCATTTTTGCTGTTCTTTATTGTTTTGTATCAATCACCTGTTAATTGGGACTATTTGTTTAGCCTCCATATATACCACTGTTTTGTACACTGTTAACATGCTTGAGAAAGGCTCCTTGTATTGAGCCGAAACGTTGCACGAGGGCTATTAAAAGCGACTTTTTTCACCTTGATGTGGAGTGCTGCCTATCTTTGGACACATATTGGTTTACAATCTAGTTAAAAAGGGCGTGGCAGGATGCCGATTGAAGAGGACGTGTGAGGCCGGAGCTCCGCGCTACTTTCTCCATTAGCGGCTCAAACAGCAGCAAAAATTAACCTGGACACACGCTCCTTGTGCCTGCTTACCTCCCTTCAACCTGGGGCGTTCTGCAATAATGACGAGGAGTAAGAGGAAAGGTCAGGGTCCGCCGAAACTAACAGCTTTTTTCCCGCCAGTCTCCCAAGATGGCGCCGGAATACGCCGGAGACCTGCACAGCTACTAGCAGCTACGGAGGTGAGCACATTCCCTACTAGCAGCCTTACTATATCTCCGGCTCTGATAAACCTGCAGACGAGCAGACCACCCAGCCTCTCTCCGGAGAAACTACCCTTTCCTCCGTCCCTCTCCCCTGAGGGGAATTTTGTAGCTGCAGCGCTGCCTCCATCTGATCTCCCGGTCTGCACAATGACATTCAGTCAGCAATCTCCATTATGCATGCTAATATTACAGGAGGTGGGGGAGAGAACAGCTCATTTAGAAGAAAGTATGGAGGAATTTGTTAATGCTCACACTTATCTGGTTGGCACCCACAATGATATGGAGGATGATATTCCCATTATAAAGCTCAAGTTAGCTGACCTGGAAGATCGCTCCAGGAGAAACAATATCAGGTTCAGGAACATTCCTGAATCTGTCTCAGACACAAAACTACAGGATTCCTGACCGATTTATTTGTAGCTCTCATTCCTACAGCTAAAGAAAGAGATCTCCTTATTGACGGAGCCCACAGGGTTCCTAAACCAAAGAACCTTTCCTCCAGTGTGTCAAGGGATGTTCTTGCTCGTCTCCACTTCTACCACTTTAAGGAGACGATAATGAAGGCGGTAATCCATAAAAATTATCTTCCAGAACGCTTCCAACAAATCTCCTTATTTGCAGACCTCTCCCCTGCCACCCTCTCCAGGAGAAGACAATTTGCAGCATTCACTAAAATTTTGAGAGAACACAGAATTTCTTACAAATGGAGATACCCCGTGAAACTGATCATCATGCACAATGGCACTACTCATGTTGTCCTCGATCCAAAAGGTGCAGCCATTCTGACAAATTGGTCTCCCTACTAGCCACAAGATGGCGACTGATCCCCTCCCAAGAAAATACTCCTCCAACCCTTGCTCAGGAATGGATAAAATCAAAGGATGGCAAACACTCTCATGAGGCTACCTGAATTAAGGACTTACGGCCTCTCAGGTGCCACCTATTCCTATGGATAAGTTTCTCTCCGTTCCTTTAACCCCTTCCCGCCGCATAACTTTTTCAGATTTTCTATTTCATTTTTTCCTCCCCACCTTACAAAAGCCATAACTTTTGTATTTTTCCGTCGATATAGTCCTATGAGGGCTTGATTTTTGCGGGACGAGTTGTTGTTTTTCTTAGCACCATTTATTGTGCCATATAATGTGCTAGGAAACGGGAAAAAAAATATTTGTGGGGTAGAAAATGAAAAAAACAGAGATTCCTCCATAGTTGCAGGTCGTTGTTACGGAATTTACTGTGCAATTAATAGAACATGTTAACTTTATTCTGCGGGTCAATACGATTACGCCAATACCAAATATATATAGTTTTTTTCTATATTTTACTACTTTTACAAGTAAAAACCTAAGTCTAAAAATACAATTTATTTTGTCTCGCCAAATTCCAAGAGCCATAACTTTTTTTATTTTTCCGTCGATTAAGTGATATGAGGGCTTATTTTTTGCGGGATAAGCTGTAGTTTTTAATGATACCATTTTGGGGCACATGCAACGTTTTGATGACTTTTTATTGAATTTTTTTATGGGAGTTGAGGTGACCAAAAAATAGAGATTCTGGCGTTTACAATTTTTTGTTTTACGGCGTTCACCGTGCGGGTTAAATAATGATATATTATAATAGTTCCGACTTTTACGCGGCAATACTAATTATGTTTATTTATTTTTTTACTCTGCTCTAGGGGGAAAATGGGAAAAGGGGTTTTTTTTTTTTACTTTTAATTTGAATTTTATTTTTTTTGACATAACAAAAACCCTATTTTACTAATTTTTACTTTTTTTATTAGTCCCCCTATGGGACTTCAATCAGCGATCGTTAGATCACTTGCACGATATACTGCAATACTAATGTATTGCAGTATATCGTGATTCTGACAGGCTTCTATTAAGCTCTGCCGGAGGCAGGGTTTAATAGGAGTCCAAAGATGGCGGACCTGGGGGCCTTCATTAGGCCCCCAGGCAGCCATAGCAACTATCGCCACCCCAGAATTGCGTTGCGGAGGGGCGTGATGAGCTGTTAAAGGGGATCGCCCCCCTCTTTCTAACTATTTAAATGCTGCGGTCGCCATTTAACGAGTTAAACGAGTGGGTTCACGCTCGAGCGCGACCCCGCTCGTTACTCTGAAGTGTCAGCTGTAACATACAGGCGACATCAGCATCGTATGGAGCGCTCTATACTTCCCCTACCCGACTTTGGCATATGGATACGTCAAATGTCGGGAAGGGGTTAAATCTTACAGCTGACATTTCTTATATACATAAAATAAGTGAACTACCTTTGCTTCATTCCTCTGATTGAAGGTGCCGGAGCTCCTTCTGCCTCTAATTGGTAATCTTTGCTCTTCTTACTATGTGGAACCACCCTCCATTTTGGGTTGCCTTACCTGTGGTTTCCCAAGGGTTCATTTTGAACCTGGACAGTAATTTTCTGCTATATTGTATGGTGCTTCGTTTATTTTATTATGTTTTGTATTACTGTTTTACATGTTTTTTAATTTTTTAAAAATTTTCATTTAATGTCATAAAATGGTCAAAATTCATTAATCAGGCTGCTCTGCGCTCTCACTCTTCCTTTCTATATCTAAGGGTTAACTCAACTACTCTATATATGTATAAATGGTGTTTAAAACATCCTCCCTGAACGTTAGGGGACTTAAAGAGGCTCTGTCACCACATTATAAGTTCCCTATCTTCTACATAGTCTGATCGGCGCTGTAATGTAGATTACAGCAGTGTTTTTTATTTAGAAAAACTATCATTTGTGACGGAGTTATGACATATTTAACTTTTATGCTAATGACTTTCTTAATGCCCAACTGGGCGTGTTTTACTTTTTGACCAAATGGGCGTTGTGGAGAGAAGTGTATGACGCTGACCAATTAGCGTCATACACTTCTCTCCATTCATTTACACAGCACATAGTGATCTTACTAGATCACTATGTGCAGCCAGATACACACACATTAACGTTACTGAAGTGTCCTGACAGTGAATAGACATCACCTCCAGCCAGGACGCGATGTCTATTCACAATCCTGACACTTCGCTAACGTTTGTGTGTGATTTACAGCACAGCAAGCGTAATCCCGCTGTAGATGACATTTTACAGCGTAATCCAACGAGACTACACTTGCTGTGCTGTAAATCACATACAAACGTTACCGAAGTGTTAGGGTTCTGAATAGACATCACGTCCTGGCTGGTAGTGATGTCTATTTACTGTCAGGACACTTCAGTAACATTAGTGTGTTTGTATGTGGCTGCACATAGTGATCTAGTAAGATCACTATGTGCAGAGTAAATGAATGGAGAGAAGTGTATGACGCTGATTGGTCAGCGTCATACACTTCTCTCCACAATGCCCACTTGGTCAAAAAGTAAAACACGCCCAGTTGGGCATTAAGAAAGTCATTAGTAGAGATGAGCGAACTTATGAAAAGTTTGGTTCGGCTAGTTCGCCGAATTTCACGAAAAAGTTTGATTCGGAACCTGTAATTTCCGTGCGCCGAGCATGGTACTGTCCAGGGTGCTGATAGAGTTTATGGGCTGCACTAACTCTTTCAGCAACCTTGACAGTACATGCTCGGTGCGCGGAAAATACCATTTTATTGTAATAAAAAAAATAAAAAAATAATACGTTCATACTTACTTTCCTCCTGTCCGGCCTCCAGCGATGACGTTTCATCCATGTCGCCGCTGCAGCCAATCACAGGCTGTAGTGGCGGTCACGCACGTCAGGATGACGTCAGAAGGCCGGCCTCCAGGGATGACGCTTCATCCCACGTGACCGCCTCTGCAGCCAACCACAGGCTGCAGCGCTCTCTGCAGCCAATCACAGGCTGCAGCGGCCTCTGCAGCCAATCACACGCTCCTCTCCATAAAAATACTTGCCATCTTCCTTCTACTTGGCGCCGCTCGCATTCATAGTAACAATGCGTTGTGGCGCAGATAACGTAATCATATCAGGCACACGTGATTACGTCATCTGCGCCCACCGCTCTGTTATTGTGAATGGGAGCAGTAAGAAGAAAAGTGACGGGACCATTCAAATCTTCGTGGGAACGTCTTAGGTGAGTTTATTTATGTATGTATGTTTGCATGTATGTATGTATGTATTTTGTCATGTATGTATGTTGTCATGTATGTATGTTGTCATGTATGTATGTGTATATGTGCATGTATGTTTGCATGTATGTATGTTTGCATGTATGTATGTTGGCATGTATGTATGTTGTCATGTATGTATGTATGTGTGTATGTATGTATGTTGTCATGTATGTATGTATGTATATATGTATATATGTGCATGTATGTTTGCATGTATGTTGGCATGTATGTATACATGTGCATGTTTGTATATATATATTTGCATGTATATATTTGCATGTATATATTTGCATGTATGTATGTATGTATGTATGTATGTTTGCATGTATGTATGCATGTATGTATGTATGTTGGCATATATGTATGTTTGCATGTATGTATGTTAGCATGTATGTATGTTGGCATGTATGTATGTTGGCATGTACGTATGTATATATGTGTGTGTATGTATGTATGTTTGCATGTATTTATTGTTGAATGTATGTTTGTATGTATGTTTATATGTATGTGCATGTATGTAATTATGTTTACATGTATTTATGTTTGCATGTACATATTTGCATGTATGTATGTATGTATGTATGTATGTATGTATGTATGTTTGTATGTATGTTTGCATGTATGTATGTTGGCATGTGTGTATGTTGGCATGTATATATGTATATATGTGCATGTATGTATGTTTGCATGTTTTTATTTTTGCATGTATGTTTGCATGTATGTTTATATATATATATGTGCATGTATGTAATTATGTTTGCATGTATTTATGTTTGCATGTATATTTGTGCATGCTTGTATATATTTATGTATGTATGTATGTATGTATGTATCTTTGCATGTTTGTTTGTATGTATGTATGTTTTCATGTGTGTGTGTATGCATGTATGTATGTATGATAGTTTGCATGTATATATGTATATATGTGTGCATGTTTGCATGTATGTATATTTGCATGTATATATGTGCATGCTTGTATATATGTATGTATGTTTGTATATATGTATGTATGTATGTATGTATGTTTGCATGTATGTTTGTTTGTATATATGTCTGTATGGCCATGTATGATACTGTCTGTTGGCGCCCTGTATCTAAGTCAACTTCGCGGCAGGCTTCTATACATGGTATAACAGTCAGTATCACACATTAAACTGAATCTAAGCCTACGACATGTTTTATTTCATTTATTTTTTTATTTTATTTTTTACAGGTTTGGTGTTTGGACTACGTCGGTTTCGAGGACTACTTAGATGACGTTTTTTTTTCTACAATAAAATGGTTAATGAGGGTTGTGTTGGGGGTGCTTTATTTCAATAAAATATTTTATCTATATCTTTGTCTTTTCTTTTCAAATTTTATTACTACCACTTTAGTAATGGCTGCTGTCTGAGTGACAACATCCATTACTAAGGCGAGGCTTAGTGTTAGCCGGTGCAGAGGCTAACACTAACCACCATTATTACCCCGGTAATAATCCAGTACCCGACCATCTGTTGTGATGGTAGGGCTCTGGGGCGGCCGCAGGCTGGTATTATGAGGCTGGGAAGGGCCAAAAACTGTGGACCTTCCCACCCTTGTAATGCTAGGCTGCTGCTGCTGTGTTGTATCTTGCTGGTTATAAAAGTGGGGGGCACCCCACGTCATTTTTTTAAATTATTTATTTATTAATTTTTAATTTAAAAAAAAAAAGACATGGGGTTCCACCCAATTTATCATAACCAGCCACATACAACACAGTGTTATTAGCCTGGGAATGGACAAAACCAGTGGCCCTTCCCACCCATGTAATGCCAGACTGCTGTGGCCTTGTATATGGCTGGTTATTAAAAATGTGGGGGACCCGTCTATTGTTAAATTTGTTAAATTAAAAAAAAAACGACGTGGGGGTACCCCCCATTTTTATTACCACCCGATACAACCCAGCAGCAGCAGCAGCAGCCTAGCATTACAAGGGTGGGAAGGTCCACTGTTTTTGGCCCTTCCCAGCCTCATAATACCAGACTACGGCCGCCCCAGTACCCGACCATCACAACAGATGGTCGGGTACTGGATCGTACCAAGCTCTTCCTGGCACCCCTGGTGGTGGTGGGTACCGGGGTAATAATGGGTGGTTAGTGCTAGCCTCTGCACCGGCTAACACTAAGTACCGCCTTAATAATGGACGCTGTCAATCATTATCTAGGCACTAATAAAGTTTAAAAAAAAAACACAAAGACAATTCTTTTTTATTGAAATAAGAAATCCCCAACAAAACCCTCGTTAACCATTTTATTAAAATGTGAAAAAACGTAGATCTACGCAGTAGCCCAACGAATCGAAGATGTAGTCCAATTGGTACATCAAAATCTGCAACAACATAAAAAAACAGTTATTAATGTGAACAATACCAATACCTCTACTCACCTACACACATATATACACGCACACACAAACAAACAACCATACACAAACATACACATATATACACAAACACAACAAGATATACACACACACACACACACACATAAACAGACAAACACACACACACACATATACACGAACTCACACATATACAAACAAAAACACACATATCCAAACACACACACATACACGAACACACACGTATACACAAACACACACACACACACACACACACACACACATACACAAACACATATACACAGTTATACACAAACACAACAAGATATACACAAACACACACACACCTAAAGAGACAAACACACACACACATATACACACACATATACACGAACTAACACATATACACAACACATATACAAACAAACACATGTACACAAACAGACCCATATACACACAAACACACACACACACACACACAAACATATACACAAACGCATATACACAAACACACCCATATATACACAAACACACAAACACATAAACACACAAACACACACCTATATACACACACATATACACAAACACACATATACAAAAACACACACACACAAACATCTACACACAAACATATGCACAAACACATATGCACAAACAAACCCATATATACACACACACACACACACACACATATATATATATATATATATATATATATATATATACATACCGTGTGACTGGTGTCTCGCCTGGTGTCTCGCCTGGTGTCTCGCCGTGCATCTACGGCGCATGCGCCGAGATGCGCGTTCACAAGATAAATGACATCCTCTCCTCAGGAAGGAGAGGATGTCATTACGCATGCGCGGCCACCGCTAAAGGTAAATAGCGGTGGCCGGGAACCTAGACAACGCGCAAGATACAAAGAGGGACCGACCTAGACTTCAATCAAGAATCGCAGGAAAACGACATCGCTGGGCGACGGACAGGTAATTAGAAAACTTCTTATTTTTACATGGGGGAGCTTCATAGCTACATTTATCAACTTGGGAATAACCCTTTAAACTCTGTGGACAGGTCAGGATCCTGTTTCTTTTAAATGCTGCTGGGGAACCCGCTCGATCCACTATATAAGGCTGCGCTACAGAGTATTTAAAAGAAACAGGATCCTGACCTGTCCATAGAGTTTAAGGCAGCACAGAGTATTTCAGGAGATGAGCGTGCATATTCAGTGCTGCTGTGAACTCTGCTCTTACCATTACGTAGCTCAGTTGTACCTCTCCTCCACTCCTGTCCTCAACAACACCTTCACATGATTGGCAAGTCACCACGTAATGGTAAGAGCATAGTTCACAGCAGCACAGAGTATTTCAGGAGATGAGCGTGCGGATCTTGTGCGGGGTGGTGACTTGCCAATCATGTGAAGGTGTTATTGAGGACAGGAGTGGAGGAGAGGTAACAGACTGAGCTACGTAATGGTAAGAGCAGAGTTCACAGCAGCACAGAGTATTTCAGGAGTATTTCAGGAGAGGAGTGTGCAGATTCTGTACCCGTTGACACAGTACCCGTCTGACATGTGTTACTTCATGTGGTAATAACGTTTTAATGCTTTTACCTGTCCAAGCGATTCTGAGATTGTTTTCTCGTGACATGTTGTACTTTATGTTAGTGAAAAAATTTGGTCGATAAGTTCAGTATTTATTTCTGAAAAACACCAAAATTTAGACAAATTAGCCAAAAATGAAAATTTTTCTAAATTTCAACGTATCTGCCGGTAAAACAGATAGTAATACCACACAAAATAGTTACTAGTTAACATTTCCCATATGTCTACTTTATGTTTGCATCGTTTTTTGAACATCCTTTTATTTTTCTAGGACGTTACGAGGCTTAGAACTTTAACAGCAATTTCTCATATTTTAAAGAAAATTTAAAATGGCCATTTTTTCAGGGACCAGTCCAGTTCTGAAGTGGCTTTGAGGGCCTTATGTATTAGAAAATCCCCAGACGTCACCCCATTTTGAAAACGGCACCCCTCAAGGTATTCGAATTAGCATTCAATAAGTGTTTTAACCCTTTAGGCGTTACAGGAATTAAAGCAAAGTATCATTTCTAATACATTTTTTTTCGTAACACAGAAGGTTTTACCAGAGAAATGCAACTCAATATTTATTGCCCAGATTCTGTAGTTTTTGGCTCTAGTGTGGTAATGGACTGAAACACAGGCCTCAGAAGCTGTGCCTCACTATCCAAACACTATGCCTCCATGTTTTACACTCTACACTCACTTTTTTTGTTTCACTCACAGCCCTGATTTCTACACACTACACTTAGTCATGTCCCCTATACCTCACATGTGCACTATACACAGTACTTTATTATTTATTTATTATTATTACACATTTACTTCCATGCCCAACACACCACTCCCCTCAAGGTTAGTGGGAGTGGCTATCATTATTTAAACACACCTGGGCACTTCCCATCAACAGCATTCTCTGACCTGGTTGCGTCCTGTTTGGAACGGGTATTTTACCCACCACCTAATCTGTGAGTATGGCCTTTTCTGTGGTTTCAATATTTATTGCCCATATTCTTCAGTTTTTGCCTCTAGTGTGGTAATGGACTGAAACACAGGCCTCAGAAGCAAAGGACCACCCAGTGGACTTTGGGCCTCCTTTTTGTAGAATATATTTTAGGCACCTTGTCAGATATGAAGAGGTCTTGTGGTGCCAAAACAGTGGAAACACCCCAAAATTTACCCCATTTTGGAAACTACAACCCTCAAGGATTTATCTAGGGGTATAGTTAGCATTTTAAACACACAGGTTTTTTTGCAGAATTTAGTGGAATTAGGCAGTGAAAATGAAAATCAACTTTTTTTCTGAAAAAGCATAGAAGTTTTAAATTTTTACAAGGAATAAAGGAAAAAAAGAACCACAACATTTGTAAAGCAATGTCTCCCGATTACGACAATACCCCATATGTGGTAATAAACTGCTGATTAGACCCATGGCGGTGCTCAGGAGGGAAGGAGCGCCATTTGGATTTTGGAACATGGATTTTGCTGGATTGTTTTTCGGTGCCATGCCGCGTTTGCAACGCCCTGGAGGGACCAAAACAGTGGAAACCCCCCAAGTTACCCCATTTTAGAAACACCCCTCAAGCAATTTTTTTTAGGGGTATAGTGAGCATTCAGACCCCACGGGTCTTTTGCAGAATTTATTAGAATTAGGCCGTGAAAATGAATATCACAATTTTTTCCCACTAAAATGTTGATTTTTCTCATTTTCACAAGGGATAAAGGAGAAAAAAACAACCAATCTTTCTAAAGCAATTTCTCCCGAGTACGGAAATAGCCCACATGTGGTCAAAAGTGTTTTTTTTCATTAGAAATGAGTTAACCCTTTCAGGACTGATCCATTTTTTGCTTTCTTTTTGTTTTTCCCTCCCCACGTTCTTAGAGCCATAACTTTTTCTTTTTCGGTCAGTAGAGTAATGTGAGGGCTTATTTCTTGCGGGAGGAATTGTAGTTTCTATTGACACCATTTAAAGTACCATAAAATGTACTGGGAAACTGAAAAAAAATTATTTGCGGGCTGATATAGGAAAAAAATCTGATTTCCATTTTTTGGGTTTTCGTTTTTACTGCTTTCGACGTGCGGTAAAAACGAAAAATACAGCGATTTTGGCGGTTTAAATTATTTACGTTTTTTACGGTGTTCACCGTGCGAGTTAAATAATGGTATATTGTAATAGTTCGGCCTTTTACGGACGTAGCGATACCAAGTTATTTTTTTTTTTTTACATTACTTTAGAAGAAAAATGGGAAAAGGTGTTTTTTTTTTTACTTTAAACTTTTTTCTTTCTCACTACTAATAACTTTAATTCTTCTACACATTTTATTAGTCCCCTTAGGGGACTTGAACCAGCGATCATTGGATCGTGGGTACAATGACTGCAATACTAATGTATTGCAGTATATTGTTATTTTTACAGGCTTCTGTAACCGCACGATCGCTGTTCCTGTCCGTTAGTCCTGGGTGTCAGCTGTAATACACAGCCGACACCCGCAGCGTATGGAGCGGGCTCAGCATGTGAGCCCGCTCCATACATCAACCGCCGCACCATGACGTGCTATTAAGTCATAGTGCGCAAAGGGATTAATGCACAGCGGATGGTGTGAATATTGCAATTTTCCACTGATATGCCATTTTAGTGCATAATATGTTGTGCCCAGTTTGTACGACTGAAGACAAATACCTCATAAAACGTTAAGCGGGTTCAATCGGGTATGGCGATGCCATATATGTGTGCGCAAACTGCTGTTTGTGCACGCTGCATGGCTCAGAAGGGAGGGACGCCATTTTGCTTTTGGAGCGCAGATTTTGCTTTGTAATAGTTTTGTTTGGGATTTTGCTGGTATTTCAGTTTATAATGTGGGGGCATTGTTAATCTGTGCGGAGAACATCAGGGCATAATACGAGGGTATAATAATGCAGTAAATAAATAATAATTCATAGAAGTGTGGCCGGTGTCGATCTGATAAATGGCGCCTGATCTTATCCGCTTTTGGACACTCTGCACATTTTGCATCGGCATATTCTGAGAGCCAGAACTTTTTTATTTTTTCACCACCGGAGCTGTGTGAGGGCTTATTTGTTGCGGGGCAATTTGTACTTTTCATTGGTACCATTTTGGGATACATGTGATTTTTTTGATCATCTTCTATTCAATTTTTTTGCAAGCCAGGTGACCATAAACAAGCAATTCTGACAATGTTTTTTAGTTTATTTTTTGCGGCGTTCACCGTGTGCTATAAATGACAATTTTACTTTATTCTCTTTTTTCTTTAATCACTTTTTTATAAAATAAATTATTTTTTTGTGTCACCATATTCTGAGAGCCATAACTTTTTTTATTTTTCAGTCAAAATAGCTGTGTACGGGCTGGTTTTTTGCGGGACAGGTTGTAGTTTTTATTCGTACTATTTTCGGGAACATGCGACTTTTTGATTATCTATTTTGGAAGGGGTGGTGACCAGAAAATAGCGATTCTGGTGTAGTTTTTTATTGATTTTTTTTGGGGTGTTCATCGAGCGAGAAAAATAACATTATAGTTTTATAGTTGGGGTCGTTATGAACGCGGTGATACCAGATATGTGTACTTTTTTTAACGTGTTCATTTTTTTCCTATAATGAAATTCTTATTATAGGAAAAAAGCAGTGTTTGTTTATATAACTTATGACTTTTATTTTTACACTTTTTTTAAAACATTTTTATTACTGTTTTTTTATTTTTTCACATGTCCCACTACGGGACATTTAGACTTGCAGCTTTGATCGCTGCTAGAGTATATTACACTAGCTACGTAGTGTAATGTATTCTAACTGTCATTGTGATGTGACAGTCGCACTGACAGGAAGACTCGGTGGACCGGCCGGGGGCTGCTCCTCCGAGGCTTCTGTACATTTCAACCCGGAGGTCATTGTCTGGCCTCCGATTGCCATGACAAGCATCGGCAGCCCCCACAATCACTTCGTGGGGGCTGCCGATGTGCTTCAAACCCCTTAAATGTGGCAAACGCAATCTGTCGCGGCATTTATGGGTTAATTGCTGAAATTAGCGGCGATGGTACGCTGACAGGCAAGACTGGAGTGTCAGCTGACCTCCCGGTTCCCGGACACTGTCCGTTAGGAACTACTCTGCAACTGTACGTCCTGATGCGGGAAGCAAGCCCTCTACAGGACGTACAGTTGCCGCGCAGCGCGTGAAGAGGTTAATGACCAAGCCAGATTTGTCAAATCTGGTATGTCTGAATTTATCAAAGAATAACTCTGCAATAGTTTTGCATATCCAAGGAATTCTGACTTTGTTTTTTCGTCACATGTTGTACTTTATTTTAGTGGTAAAAGTAGACTGATACAATTTGCGTAAATTAATGAAAGAATACAAAAATGTATGACATTTTGTAAAAATTAACATTTTTCCCTATTTGGAACTTGCAATATGTCACATATGTGTACATACATACTGTACATTTTTTTTAATTAAATATATATATTTCCATCTCTTTACTCTATTTTGGCAGCAATTTTGAAAAAATAAAATACATTTTGAACAATTTAGAAGAATTATAGATGTAATAATAATTTTATACATTTTGTTTTCCTGCTCCAAGACAGGTTTTCAGGGCCTCATAGGGGTCAGAATGACGGAAACCCCCACAAATGACCCCATTTTTAAAACTTTACCTCTTAAGGTATTTATCTAGGGGTGTAGTGAGTATTTTGACCCCACAGTTTTTTGTAAGAACTCATGCAAAGCAGGTGAAAAAAAAAAAAAAATTCCACTTTTTCCACCAATGTGTTATTGTAAAGACAGATTTATTTGTAAAGCGAACATGAGAATGAAGAAACACACCCCAAAATCCATCACCCTGTTTCTCCTGTTTTCAAAAGTACCCTCATTGTGGCCCTAAAACGCTGCCTGGACGCATGGCAGGGCCCAAAAGGAAGGGAGCACATGGAGGCTTTCAGGGCACAATTGAATAAATTATAGGTCCCATATCATGCATTTAGAGGCAATGAGCTGCCTGAGCAAAAAAAAAAACACCCAGAAATGACCCCATTTTAAAAACTAGACCCCTAAAGGTATTCATCTAGTGGTGTAGTGAGCATGCAAAAGAGAAGTGAAGCTGTGTATTCATAACGGATGCATGTCGCTATAGACGTATTTGCCTGTACTTATGACCATATCTTGCTAAAGAAGCAGTTGTCCCTCATCTGTGCCATTATGATGTCATTGTGGACAGAATTCTGTCCTAATATAAAATCAGTCAGAGAGGAAAAAATAAACTATACTGGAGTGACGGGCAATATCTTCAAAAAAAAGGGAGGAAAATGTATCCAACTATGTTGCAAACTCGAGTCTGTTCACTGAACACCTGCGCGGCTGTCATGACAAGGTTTTTTTTTTCAGTGACTGGTTGTACAACGTCTCTTTAGCTCCATCAATCCCTATATGAGGGATGAACGTGCCAAGTGACGCGGTACACCATAACAGGCCCCTGCCCGGCAAGGTAGGAACCGCTATGTGTAGAGATGAGCGAACCGGGACAACCGAACCCGGTTTCGGTCCGAACTTCAGGAAAAGTTCGGTTCGCAGCGAATCCGAACTTTACCGGGTTCGGCCGAACCCGTTTTGACCGAACCCGGCTACATTTTGGCGCCTGCCACATGTTACATCTAAAATGGAGGATTACAGAAGATCACCTGACATCAGGCTACCCCATAATGCCTTGCAAACGGCTCTCCCAGCCTATCGGGAGGCAGCATAGGGGCGGGCTCAAGCCTGCAATAAAAGTCTATGCACGGAGCTCAGCGGCCATTTTACAGACAGGAGCTGTAGGAATAGCATCTCTGTGCAGTAAGGGAAAGCTTTAGGAATCTAAAAGGCAGGAATTCAGAAATCGAAGGGGCTCATCCACTACTCACTACTCAGCCAGTGTGTGAATACGCTTTTATAAGGGGCTCATCCCCGTTGCATCCAACTTGCAATACAGGCAGCCTAGTAGTACTATAAGGCCCAGCATTCCCTGAGTGCACTGCAGCGAGGCTGATTGAAATTCTCATTCATTGCCATTTGCCAAGCCAGTGTCCGTGTGTGAATACGCTTTTAAAAGGGGCTCATCCCTGGAATAACAATCCAACTTGCCATACAGGCAGCCTAGAAGTACTACAACGCCCAGCATTCCCTGAGTGCACTGCAGCGAGGCTGATTGAAATTCTCATTCATTGCCATTTGCCAAGCCAGTGTCCGTGTGTGAATACGCTTTTAGAAGGGGCTCATCCCCATTGCATCCAACTTGCAATACAGGCAGCCTTTGTAGTAGTGGTAGTAGTAGTACTACAAGGCCCAGCATTCCCTGAGTGCACTGCAGCGAGGCTGATTGAAATTCTCATTCATTGCCATTTGCCAAGCCAGTGTCCGTGTGTGAATACGCTTTTAAAAGGGGCTCATCCCTGGCCGTTATTAACAGGATAACAATCCAACTTGCCATACAGGCAGCCTAGAAGTACTACAACGCCCAGCATTCCCTGAGTGCACTGCAGCGAGGCTGATTGAAATTCTCATTCATTGCCATTTGCCAAGCCAGTGTCCGTGTGTGAATACGCTTTTAAAAGGGGCTCATCCCTGGAATAACAATCCAACTTGCCATACAGGCAGCCTAGAAGTACTACAACGCCCAGCATTCCCTGAGTGCACTGCAGCGAGGCTGATTGAAATTCTCATTCATTGCCATTTGCCAAGCCAGTGTCCGTGTGTGAATACGCTTTTAAAAGGGGCTCATCCCTGGAATAACAATCCAACTTGCCATACAGGCAGCCTAGTAGTACTACAAGGCCCAGCATTCCCTGAGTGCACTGCAGCGAGGCTGATTGAAATTCTCATTCATTGCCATTTGCCAAGCCAGTGTCCGTGTGTGAATACGCTTTTAGAAGGGGCTCATCCCCATTGCATCCAACTTGCAATACAGGCAGCCTTTGTAGTAGTGGTAGTAGTAGTACTACAAGGCCCAGCATTCCCTGAGTGCACTGCAGCGAGGCTGATTGAAATTCTCATTCATTGCCATTTGCCAAGCCAGTGTCCGTGTGTGAATACGCTTTTAAAAGGGGCTCATCCCTGGCCGTTATTAACAGGATAACAATCCAACTTGCCATACAGGCAGCCTAGAAGTACTACAACGCCCAGCATTCCCTGAGTGCACTGCAGCGAGGCTGATTGAAATTCTCATTCATTGCCATTTGCCAAGCCAGTGTCCGTGTGTGAATACGCTTTTAGAAGGGGCTCATCCCCATTGCATCCAACTTGCAATACAGGCAGCCTTTGTAGTAGTGGTAGTAGTAGTACTACAAGGCCCAGCATTCCCTGAGTGCACTGCAGCGAGGCTGATTGAAATTCTCATTCATTGCCATTTGCCAAGCCAGTGTCCGTGTGTGAATACGCTTTTAAAAGGGGCTCATCCCTGGAATAACAATCCAACTTGCCATACAGGCAGCCTAGTAGTACTACAAGGCCCAGCATTCCCTGAGTGCACTGCAGCGAGGCTGATTGAAATTCTCATTCATTGCCATTTGCCAAGCCAGTGTCCGTGTGTGAATACGCTTTTAAAAGGGGCTCATCCCTGGAATAACAATCCAACTTGCCATACAGGCAGCCTAGTAGTACTACAAGGCCCAGCATTCCCTGAGTGCACTGCAGCGAGGCTGATTGAAATTCTCATTCATTGCCATTTGCCAAGCCAGTGTCCGTGTGTGAATACGCTTTTAGAAGGGGCTCATCCCCATTGCATCCAACTTGCAATACAGGCAGCCTTTGTAGTAGTGGTAGTAGTACTACAAGGCCCAGCATTCCCTGAGTGCACTGCAGCGAGGCTGATTGAAATTCTCATTCATTGCCATTTGCCAAGCCAGTGTCCGTGTGTGAATACGCTTTTAGAAGGGGCTCATCCCCATTGCATCCAACTTGCAATACAGGCAGCCTTTGTAGTAGTGGTAGTAGTAGTACTACAAGGCCCAGCATTCCCTGAGTGCACTGCAGCGAGGCTGATTGAAATTCTCATTCATTGCCATTTGCCAAGCCAGTGTCCGTGTGTGAATACGCTTTTAAAAGGGGCTCATCCCTGGAATAACAATCCAACTTGCCATACAGGCAGCCTAGTAGTACTACAAGGCCCAGCATTCCCTGAGTGCACTGCAGCGAGGCTGATTGAAATTCTCATTCATTGCCATTTGCCAAGCCAGTGTCCGTGTGTGAATACGCTTTTAGAAGGGGCTCATCCCCATTGCATCCAACTTGCAATACAGGCAGCCTTTGTAGTAGTGGTAGTAGTAGTACTACAAGGCCCAGCATTCCCTGAGTGCACTGCAGCGAGGCTGATTGAAATTCTCATTCATTGCCATTTGCCAAGCCAGTGTCCGTGTGTGAATACGCTTTTAAAAGGGGCTCATCCCTGGAATAACAATCCAACTTGCCATACAGGCAGCCTAGTAGTACTACAAGGCCCAGCATTCCCTGAGTGCACTGCAGCGAGGCTGATTGAAATTCTCATTCATTGCCATTTGCCAAGCCAGTGTCCGTGTGTGAATACGCTTTTAGAAGGGGCTCATCCCCATTGCATCCAACTTGCAATACAGGCAGCCTTTGTAGTAGTGGTAGTAGTAGTACTACAAGGCCCAGCATTCCCTGAGTGCACTGCAGCGAGGCTGATTGAAATTCTCATTCATTGCCATTTGCCAAGCCAGTGTCCGTGTGTGAATACGCTTTTAAAAGGGGCTCATCCCTGGCCGTTATTAACAGGATAACAATCCAACTTGCCATACAGGCAGCCTAGAAGTACTACAACGCCCAGCATTCCCTGAGTGCACTGCAGCGAGGCTGATTGAAATTCTCATTCATTGCCATTTGCCAAGCCAGTGTCCGTGTGTGAATACGCTTTTAAAAGGGGCTCATCCCTGGAATAACAATCCAACTTGCCATACAGGCAGCCTAGTAGTACTACAAGGCCCAGCATTCCCTGAGTGCACTGCAGCGAGGCTGATTGAAATTCTCATTCATTGCCATTTGCCAAGCCAGTGTCCGTGTGTGAATACGCTTTTAAAAGGGGCTCATCCCTGGAATAACAATCCAACTTGCCATACAGGCAGCCTAGTAGTACTACAAGGCCCAGCATTCCCTGAGTGCACTGCAGCGAGGCTGATTGAAATTCTCATTCATTGCCATTTGCCAAGCCAGTGTCCGTGTGTGAATACGCTTTTAGAAGGGGCTCATCCCCATTGCATCCAACTTGCAATACAGGCAGCCTTTGTAGTAGTGGTAGTAGTAGTACTACAAGGCCCAGCATTCCCTGAGTGCACTGCAGCGAGGCTGATTGAAATTCTCATTCATTGCCATTTGCCAAGCCAGTGTCCGTGTGTGAATACGCTTTTAGAAGGGGCTCATCCCCATTGCATCCAACTTGCAATACAGGCAGCCTTTGTAGTAGTGGTAGTAGTAGTACTACAAGGCCCAGCATTCCCTGAGTGCACTGCAGCGAGGCTGATTGAAATTCTCATTCATTGCCATTTGCCAAGCCAGTGTCCGTGTGTGAATACGCTTTTAAAAGGGGCTCATCCCTGGCCGTTATTAACAGGATAACAATCCAACTTGCCATACAGGCAGCCTAGAAGTACTACAACGCCCAGCATTCCCTGAGTGCACTGCAGCGAGGCTGATTGAAATTCTCATTCATTGCCATTTGCCAAGCCAGTGTCCGTGTGTGAATACGCTTTTAAAAGGGGCTCATCCCTGGAATAACAATCCAACTTGCCATACAGGCAGCCTAGAAGTACTACAACGCCCAGCATTCCCTGAGTGCACTGCAGCGAGGCTGATTGAAATTCTCATTCATTGCCATTTGCCAAGCCAGTGTCCGTGTGTGAATACGCTTTTAAAAGGGGCTCATCCCTGGAATAACAATCCAACTTGCCATACAGGCAGCCTAGTAGTACTACAAGGCCCAGCATTCCCTGAGTGCACTGCAGCGAGGCTGATTGAAATTCTCATTCATTGCCATTTGCCAAGCCAGTGTCCGTGTGTGAATACGCTTTTAGAAGGGGCTCATCCCCATTGCATCCAACTTGCAATACAGGCAGCCTTTGTAGTAGTGGTAGTAGTAGTACTACAAGGCCCAGCATTCCCTGAGTGCACTGCAGCGAGGCTGATTGAAATTCTCATTCATTGCCATTTGCCAAGCCAGTGTCCGTGTGTGAATACGCTTTTAAAAGGGGCTCATCCCTGGCCGTTATTAACAGGATAACAATCCAACTTGCCATACAGGCAGCCTAGAAGTACTACAACGCCCAGCATTCCCTGAGTGCACTGCAGCGAGGCTGATTGAAATTCTCATTCATTGCCATTTGCCAAGCCAGTGTCCGTGTGTGAATACGCTTTTAGAAGGGGCTCATCCCCATTGCATCCAACTTGCAATACAGGCAGCCTTTGTAGTAGTGGTAGTAGTAGTACTACAAGGCCCAGCATTCCCTGAGTGCACTGCAGCGAGGCTGATTGAAATTCTCATTCATTGCCATTTGCCAAGCCAGTGTCCGTGTGTGAATACGCTTTTAAAAGGGGCTCATCCCTGGAATAACAATCCAACTTGCCATACAGGCAGCCTAGTAGTACTACAAGGCCCAGCATTCCCTGAGTGCACTGCAGCGAGGCTGATTGAAATTCTCATTCATTGCCATTTGCCAAGCCAGTGTCCGTGTGTGAATACGCTTTTAAAAGGGGCTCATCCCTGGAATAACAATCCAACTTGCCATACAGGCAGCCTAGTAGTACTACAAGGCCCAGCATTCCCTGAGTGCACTGCAGCGAGGCTGATTGAAATTCTCATTCATTGCCATTTGCCAAGCCAGTGTCCGTGTGTGAATACGCTTTTAGAAGGGGCTCATCCCCATTGCATCCAACTTGCAATACAGGCAGCCTTTGTAGTAGTGGTAGTAGTACTACAAGGCCCAGCATTCCCTGAGTGCACTGCAGCGAGGCTGATTGAAATTCTCATTCATTGCCATTTGCCAAGCCAGTGTCCGTGTGTGAATACGCTTTTAGAAGGGGCTCATCCCCATTGCATCCAACTTGCAATACAGGCAGCCTTTGTAGTAGTGGTAGTAGTAGTACTACAAGGCCCAGCATTCCCTGAGTGCACTGCAGCGAGGCTGATTGAAATTCTCATTCATTGCCATTTGCCAAGCCAGTGTCCGTGTGTGAATACGCTTTTAAAAGGGGCTCATCCCTGGAATAACAATCCAACTTGCCATACAGGCAGCCTAGTAGTACTACAAGGCCCAGCATTCCCTGAGTGCACTGCAGCGAGGCTGATTGAAATTCTCATTCATTGCCATTTGCCAAGCCAGTGTCCGTGTGTGAATACGCTTTTAAAAGGGGCTCTGAAATGTCTGGGAAAAAAAAGGTTGTGAAAGGACGGGGTAGAGGAAGAAACACCCATGCCGTCTCCTCTTCCAGTCCAAATGTTGGATCTGTTGGTGCCAGACCCAGTAGCAGCATTTGTGGCACAAGACATGTGCCCAGTTCCACTAGTAGCAGCTGCCATGTGCCTGCTAGTAGTAGTATCAGCAAGCCAGACTTGTCCATCTCCTCCGGTGGGCGGGTTACTTTAGACAATACGGCCATTGTGGACTGGTTGGCTGGCTCGCGGTCATCTCAGCAGGAAGACTCTGACGATCTGGCTTCAAGCCAGGTTTCGTTGGATTCCAGATCCTCTACAGTTCCTTGGCACGGTGACAGTAGTAATATAGGTATTTCTAGCGTTTCCATTCCATCATCTATGTCTTCGCTCCCCCTTCCTAGCGGGAAGCCATCTTTCCTGAGAGTCCTAAGAGACATCTCCTCGGGTGCGAAGGAAGATACTGAACAACATAGTGATGATGATGATTTGTTTTCCGCGAGTCAGCCAACGGAGTGTGTTGCGGCGGTGGTGGAGGTGGAAGCGGTGACCGAGACGCATAGCTGCGGTAGTGGGGGTGTTGGTGGTGGTAGCCGTGGTGGCAGACGCAGTAATGAGGGGGGGCATGGAGCCCGCCATGATGTCACATCACATTCACAACACAGTGACAGAAGTGGCGGGGATGATGAGGAAGGCTATGATGATGATGTTGTTTTAGACAGGACGTGGGAACCAGGTGACGAGGTGATGACGGCGTCAGAGGAGGAGGGTAGTAGTGGCGGCACTGGATGTGATAAACAGCCAAGCCGAGGTAGGGGCAGAAGTCAATCTGCAAAACGTTGCAGCGGTAGGGTCAGCTCAGGAGCCGGTGACGGCGACACAGATGCTGGTGTAGGTTCCCGAAAAAAGCCTGCCAGACAAGGGGCAAGCTCGGGTGGTTGTGGTGGTGGTGGTGGTGGTGGACGTGGTACTACCTCTTTACGGTACTCTGCCGTGTGGCAATTTTTCTGTACCTTCCCAGAGGAGGAAAACATGGCACAGTGCCGTATCTGCAAGCAGAAAGTAAGGCGTGGGCAGGGCAGCAATGTAGGAACTACTGCTCTACGTAAACACATGGAACGGCATCACAAGGCCATGTGGGACAATCAACATGCCCCACCATCATGTACATCTAATGAAGACCCCTCTTCCGCTGCTGCTGCTGCTCCGAGTCCCTGTCATCTAAGTAGTAGCCAGGCCTTATCCACCATGTCGTTGTCATCATCATCATCACTGTCATCTAGTGCTCCTCCTATGTCCCGTCAGTTATCCATTACGGAATCGTTGTCCAATAAGCAACAATATATACCCAGTCATCCACTTGTCGTGCGGCTTAATTCACACCTGGCAAAGTTGTTGGTGGTGCAGTCGCTGCCATACCACCTGGTCGACTCCGCCGGCTTCAAGCAATTGATGGCGTGCGCTCAGCCTAGGTGGCGAATACCTAGCCGACATTACTTCTCCAAAACAGCTGTCCCTGCCTTGCACAAGCATGTGGAGGAAAAGGTGTCCAAGTCCTTGCAATTATCCGTGTGCAGCAGGGTACATGCCACCGTCGACACGTGGAGCAGCAACTATGGGCAGGGACAGTACATGTCTTTCACGGCCCACTGGGTCAATATTTTGCAGTCCGATGCACCACCGCAGCAATGCCAGGCATTACCACCTCCACGCTTGTATGTTTCTAGTTCAACTCCGGACACCAGGCGCCTACCATCCTTCTCCTCCTACTCCTCCTCCTCCTCCTTGCCTTCCTCCTTGGAGGTCTTCCCGTCCCCGACAGGACACAGCGTATCTTCCACTCCTCCTCCCTCCTCTTTTCATAGGTGCAAGGTGAAGCGCCACAACGCTGTCTTACACCTGCTGAGCCTGGGCGAGAAAAGCCACACAGGGCAGGAGCTGCTGCTGTGCATCAAGGAGGAAATCGCACGCTGGCTGTCTCCTCTGAAACTCACACTGGGCAATGTTGTCTCTGATAACGGCAAGAACGTTGTGGCTGCACTGCGTCTAGGTCACCTGACACACGCTCCTTGCATGGCACATGTGATCAATCTGGTCATAACACGCTTCTTAAAGTCATATGTTGGTTTGAAGGGTGTGCTGGCCATGTCCAGGAGGGTTTGCGTTCGCTTTAGACGTTCGTATGCATTTAAGCACGCCCTCCTGGACTTGCAGCGTCAAAACAATCTCCCAGAACACAGCCTGATTTGCGACGTTCCAACACGATGGAATTCCACCCTGCACATGTTGGACCGTCTGTACGAACAGCGGAAAGCCGTGAATGATTTCCTGATGCAGCAGACGGGCAGCGTTTGGAGCCAGTGTAATTTCGAGCTCAGGCACTGGCAGCTGGTTAGAGACGCATGTCGCGTTTTGAGGCCCTTTGAAGAGGCCACACGATTTGTGAGCCGTGACGCTAGCGGAATGAACGATGTTATGCCGCTGATATTCATTATGGAGCAAACGCTCACAGCGATGATTCAGCAAAGGATGGAGGAAGGATCACATCTGGCTATGGATGTTGAGGAGGAGGAGGAGGATGAGGAAACAGGACCTGAAGAGGAGCTGGATTTGGAGATGGAATCACAGGAAGGGATAGGGGACGAGGCAGCCGCACAACATGACAGTGAT
This sequence comes from Rhinoderma darwinii, assembly GCF_050947455.1. Classification (NCBI taxonomy): domain Eukaryota; kingdom Metazoa; phylum Chordata; class Amphibia; order Anura; family Rhinodermatidae; genus Rhinoderma; species Rhinoderma darwinii. Next base: position 44,709,350 of record NC_134691.1, on the reverse strand, counting down.
GGTGGTGATGACGAGTCTGACGACGACCTTGATGATGGACAACCATGGCAGTATGGGGCGGAGATGGAACCAACCGGGCCCTCTGAAACGCTGGCCAGGATGGCGAGCTGTATGCTTCGTTACTTGCGCGCTGACTGTCGTATTGTTAGCATGAAGCAAAGAGATGACTACTGGATAGCCACACTTTTAGACCCTCGGTATAAAGCCAGAATGGGGGAGTTTTTTGCGCCTTCCGAGAGGGAGGCAAAATTGGCTTATTATAGAGAGAAGCTATGCAGCCAGCTTGTCATGGCTTTCAAACGGCAGACACCCGCTGCAAGCATGTCTGACCGGGGGGCCACTCTCCGCTCCCCACTGTCTCATCGTTCCACCGCCTCTGGCAGAGCTACCTCTGCAATAGGCGGCAGCCGTGGCAGCAGCGGCAGCAGCAGCAGCAGCAGCAGCCAATTCAGTTTGGAAAATATGATGACAACATTTTTACATCCAATACCCCGACCTGACACACATCGTAGCACTAGTCACCAAAGGGATGTTCACCATCTCCAGGTGCAGCACCTAAACAACCAGGTTCACTCGTACTTGGACTGTGCCCTTTCTCCGTCAGAAATGCTGATCCCAGACCCCATGGACTTCTGGGTCAGCAGATTGGATCATTGGCAAGAACTGGCCCAGTTTGCCATGGGTGTACTGTCTTGTCCACCCTCCAGTGTAGCGTCAGAGAGGGTATTCAGCGCAGCAGGGGGCTTCGTCACCCCTAAGCGAACAAGATTGTCCGCCAACAGCTTGGAAAATCTCACGTTTCTGAAAATGAATCAAGCGTGGATCGGTGAGGATTTTAAAACCCCTGTGCCTGATGCCACTGATTAGATCTTACATTGCTGCTGCTGCTGCCGCCTGCTACTGCCGCCTGCTACTATGGGATTCTGTCCTGTCCACTCTTTTTTTAATGTGCCGCTGTTGGTGCTGCAGCTGCTACTACTTCTACCACCAATCCACCCCAGTGCCGTCTGCTACAAGCAGGCCTGCCCCACCAGAGGGCTTTGTCCTGTGACTCTCCAGTCTCTTTTTTTAATGTGCTGCTACTACTGCTACTACTGCTTGCACCCTTGCTGTCTGTGTTGGCTAGTACCTCTACTACCACCAATACACCTACACTGCCATCTGCTACAAGCAGGCCTGAGGCCTGCCCCACTACAGGGCTTTGTCCTCCTGTGACTGTCCAGTCTCTTTTTTTAATGTGCTGCTACTACTGCTACTACTGCTTGCACCCTTGCTGTCTGTGTTGGCTACCTCGACTACTACCACCAATACACCTCCACTGCCGCCCGTCTGCTACAAGCAGGCCTGAGGCCTGCCCCACCACAGGGCTTTGTCCTCCTGTGACTGTCCAGTCTCTCTTTTTTTTAATGTGCTGCTACTACTGCTACTACTGCTTGCACCCTTGCTGTCTGTGTTGGCTACCTCTAATACCACCAATACACCTACACTGCCGCCCGTCTGCTACAAGCAGGCCTACCCCACCACAGGGCTATGTCCTGTGACTGTCGTCCAGTCTCTTTTTTTAATGTGCTGCTGCTACTACCAGTCCTACCACCCTTGCTGTCTGTGTTGGCTAGTCTACCTCTACTACCACCAATACACCTCCACTGCCGTCTGCTACAAGCAGGCCTGAGGCCTGCCCCACCACAGGGCTTTGCCCTCCTCTGACTGTCCAGTCTCTTTTTTTAATGTGCTGCTACTACTGCTACTACTGCTTGCACCCTTGCTGTCTGTGTTGGCTACCTCGGCTACTACCAGTCTACCACCAATACACCTCCACTGCCGCCCGTCTGCTACAAGCAGGCCTGAGGCCTGCCCCACCACAGGGCTTTGTCCTCCTGTGACTGTCCAGTCTCTCTTTTTTTTAATGTGCTGCTACTACTGCTACTACTGCTTGCACCCTTGCTGTCTGTGTTGGCTACCTCTAATACCACCAATACACCTACACTGCCGCCCGTCTGCTACAAGCAGGCCTACCCCACCACAGGGCTATGTCCTGTGACTGTCGTCCAGTCTCTTTTTTTAATGTGCTGCTGCTACTACCAGTCCTACCACCCTTGCTGTCTGTGTTGGCTAGTCTACCTCTACTACCACCAATACACCTCCACTGCCGTCTGCTACAAGCAGGCCTGAGGCCTGCCCCACCACAGGGCTTTGCCCTCCTCTGACTGTCCAGTCTCTTTTTTTAATGTGCTGCTACTACTGCTACTACTGCTTGCACCCTTGCTGTCTGTGTTGGCTACCTCGACTACTACCACCAATACACCTCCACTGCCGCCCGTCTGCTACAAGCAGGCCTGAGGCCTGCCCCACCACAGGGCTTTGTCCTCCTCTGACTGTCCAGTCTCTTTTTTTAATGTGCTGCTACTACTGCTACTACTGCTTGCACCCTTGCTGTCTGTGTTGGCTACCTCGACTACTACCACCAATAAACCTCCACTGCCGCCCGTCTGCTACAAGCAGGCCTGCCCCACCACAGGGCTTTGTCCTGTGACTGTCGTCCAGTGTCTTTTAATGTGCTGCTACTACTCACCCTTGCCAATAAAAAGGGTCAATTTTTGGAGGGCTTGTGAAAAGCCATTGCTTGTTGCTTTTACATCCATGTATGGAAGAACCCCGGCAGGCATCTGCCAATAAAAAGGGTCAATTTTTGGAGGGCTTGTGAAAAGCCATTGCTTGTTGCTTTAATGCTTTTACATCCATGTATGGAAGAACCCCGGCAGGCATCTGCCAATAAAAAGGGTCAATTTTTGGAGGGCTTGTGAAAAGCCATTGCTTGTTGCTTTAATGCTTTTACATCAATGTATGGAAGAACCCCGGCAGGCATCTGCCAATAAAAAGGGTCAATTTTTGGAGGGCTTGTGAAAAGCCATTGCTTGTTGCTTTAATGCTTTTACATCCATGTATGGAAGAACCCCGGCAGGCATCTGCCAATAAAAAGGGTCAATTTTTGGAGGGCTTGTGAAAAGCCATTGCTTGTTGCTTTAATGCTTTTACATCCATGTATGGAAGAACCCCGGCAGGCATCTGCCAATAAAAAGGGTCAATTTTTGGAGGGCTTGTGAAAAGCCATTGCTTGTTGCTTTAATGCTATTACATCCATGTATGGAAGAACCCCGGCAGGCATCTGCCAATAAAAAGGGTCAATTTTTGGAGGGCTTGTGAAAAGCCATTGCTTGTTGCTTTAATGCTTTTACATCCATGTATGGAAGAACCCCGGCAGGCATCTGCCAATAAAAAGGGTCAATTTTTGGAGGGCTTGTCAAAAGCCATTGCTTGTTGCTTTTACATCAATGTATGGAAGAACCCCGGCAGGCATCTGCCAATAAAAAGGGTCAATTTTTGGAGGGCTTGTGAAAAGCCATTGCTTGTTGCTTTTACATCCATGTATGGAAGAACCTCGGCAGGCATCTGCCAATAAAAAGGGTCAATTTTTGGAGGGCTTGTGAAAAGCCATTGCTTGTTGCTTTTACATCCATGTATGGATGAACCCCGGCAGGCATCTGCCAATAAAAAGGGTCAATTTTTGGAGGGCTTGTCAAAAGCCATTGCTTCTTCTTTTACCACCTTATATGTATGAACCCTGGCAGGCATCAGCCGCCTAAAATGGTAAATTTTTGTACCTTTTTTAACAATGCATTAAGCATACAACATGCACAAGTGCAGTGGTTTCTGTTAGTTATCTCCGTGTCCCATCCGTTTTCCTAGAGCCATACATGTTGGCGTAACTTTGACACCAACTTTGCATTAAAGACAGCTCAAAAGTACTTGGATACACTCATGGGTGACCTAAGAGTGTTATACAGGGCTTCTAGGGCTTTAAAACAGTGTTATACACGATTTTTAGGGGCTTTCTTGTATTACAGGTTCGGTCAGAACTAGTTCGGTCCGAATCGAACTTTTGCACGAAATTCGGCGAACTTGCCGAACCGAACTTTTCATAAGTTCGCTCATCTCTAGCTATGTGCACAAAACAACCAACGGTTAAAGTATATATAAAGGGGCAGTGTCCAAAACCATCTATAGGAACAGTAAGGGTATGTTCACACAGGCGATTTTCAGCCGTTTTTCGAGCCATAAACGCCCCAAAAAACGGCTAAACATGCGTGAGCTGAACACCTCCAAACATCTGCCCATTGATTTCAATGGGAAAACGGCGTTCCGTTCCCACGGGGCGTATTTTACGCGCCCGTTTTTAAAGAAGGCCGCGTAAAATAAAGCCTCGTAAAAAGAAGTGCATGTCACTTCTTGAGCCGTTTTTGGAGCCGTTTTTCATTGACTCAATAGAAAAACAGCTCCAAGAACGGCCGTAAAAAACGCCGCAAAAAACGCAAGTTGCTTAAAAAACAGCTGAAAATCAGGAGCTGTTTTGGCTTGAAAACAGCTCCGTATTTTCAGACGTTTTTTTTAAGCGTGTGAATATACCCTAAAGGATCCCCAAAATGATGTCAGTATTTCCAGAAGCATTGTCGTGTGCAGGAGGTCCTGCGAAAACCCAAATGTAGTAAAGCCCATAGTGTATTGATTAGGAACAGATTGATTATTAGTGATCCTCCAAATAAAAAAAAAAGATCATGCCCGTATCACCAATTAGAAATATTAATAAAAATAACAGCTTTGTTCAAAAGAAACAAAATGATCTAAAGTATGAAAGGGTTAAAATATTTTCTGAATAAATAAACTCTACTACCTCTCCCAAAATTATTCCTCCCAACTTGGAAAGCCCGCAAACTAAAATGAAAATATAAATTAAAATTGAGTTGAAATGGGCACATCGGGCAGTAGAAGCGACTATCCCTCCTCCTTCCATGCTTACTGGAAATCCGGCGCCTTTTTTTGGGGATATCTTTGCGTCTCGGTGGAAGGGACGGGGTGAAGAAAATGGCGCTCTGCAAGACTTTGCACATCCTCAGACTTGTAGGGTTATGCAGGGTCATTGGAGTAAAATAGGAGACGCTCAATAACCTCCTCCTGGAACTGGAGGAAGGTGAGCGTTCCTTGTGTTTTTTTATAAAGTACAAACCCATTATAGGTAGTGATCTGAATTAGGTAGATTGCTACCTTTTTGTACCAGGCCCTGGTCTTCCGCTTCACCAAATACAGTTGAAGCATCTGGTCCGACAGATCTACACCCCCATGAATTTATTGTACTCTGTCACACAGACAGGCCTACGCTTTTCCACGATGGCCCCCTCTCTCTAACAGCCACCGTGGTGCCTGGATGCATAGTGGACAACATATAGATGTCCTTCTTCTCATTCCACTTTACTACAAGTAACTGCTCGCTAACCAGTGTGAATGACGCCCCCCTTTCCACACGTCTGGACACCAATTGCTTTGGGAATCCCACCCTGTTTTTATGGACTGTTTAGCAGGCCCCTGTATTTGCAGCATGGAGGGATTTAAAAAGGGGGACACTGCTATAAAATTATCAGTGTAGACGTGGTACCCTTGGTGCAGGAATGGCACCATTAGGTCCCACACAATTTTGCCGGATGTGCCAATTGTCTATGGGCAGCCTGGGGGATTAATTTGGCGGTCTTTGCCTTCATAGATCAAGAAACCACAGGTGTAACCTGTTGTGCTCTCGCACACTTTATATAGTTTAACGCCATATTTTGCACTTTTGGAGGGGATGAACTGCCGGAATGAAAGACGGTCTTTGTAGCTAATCAGGGATTCATCCACCGATAAATTTTGATCTGGTGTGTAGGATTTGAGGAAAGATTCTTGTAGGAGGGAAATTAAAGGCCTCAATTTATTAAGGCGACCGTAGCTTGGGTAATTTCTTTGGGGGACTTGGGAGGTATCTGTAAAATGCATGAAGCGCATTATAGATTCATATCGGTATCGGGACATAAATGCTGCAAATACAGGGGTAGTGTGGACAGCTCTTGATGCCCAGTAGGAGCGGATAGTTGTTTTTTTGACCAACCCCATATTTAGAGTTAGGCCTAAAAAAAAATTAAGCTCAGGGACACTAGTAGGGGTCCATGATGAGTAGATGGATGTGGGTTTCTGTGCAATAAACTGTATTGCATAGATATATGTCTATTGGACAATTAACTCCAGGACTTGGTCACTGACAAATATGTGGAAGAAGTTCAAAGGGGTATAATTAGCAACATCCACATTTATTCCTGGGATTGCTGACAGTTACGGGACCTGGTCTGATGTATGGAGGTCTAGACACCTGGATACACAGCAATTGTGTTACTCTAAATCTTCGGATAGACTCTCTCTGATAGATCTATCAATTGCTAATGAGAAATGCGAGAATAATTAAAAAAGTTCAATATGAGACAAGAGGTTTATCCAATCACTTGCCAATGTTGGTAGAGATCCTTTCTAGAAAATGGGGACAATGCCATTTTGAGATTAAGTATTTTACAATACAGGACATTTGGACAACACCATAAAACAGTAGTTCAGCTTTTTTTTTCTTCCGTGAACGTAGGTTCTGCTCCTATATCCGTTGTCTGGGAGGCTTTTAAAGCATTCTTTAGAGGCACGATGGCTTCTTTACAAACATGGAATCCCATATGAGGAGTATATTGGGTATCAATATTAACTTATGACAGTTATTCCTCTATTGGTGAGTCCGGACCAGACTGGTTTCCTTCCTGGTAATTCAATCTCCTGTAATCTTAGAAAGGCCTTCACTAATATCCAATATGGCGGTATCAGTTTTCCAAAGGGTGCATTATTGTCTCTAGATGCTTGTAAAGCGTTTGATACGGTGGAATGGGACTTGTTATGGGAGGTACTTCGGTCATTTGGCATTGGGGATAATTTGGTGAAATTGTCTCGAGGCACTAGACAGGGGTGCCCCATTTCCCAATTTCTGTCTCTCCTGCTTATCGAGGTCTTGGCTGTTAATATAAGAAAAGATAGTCGTATAAAAGGCTTTTTGAGGGGCGATATTAAAGAAAAATATTCTTATATGCTGATGACATGTTATTATTCCTTAGAGATACATCTGATATTGTTCATGTCATTGAAGTATATGAGACCTTTGGCGAGTTTTCAGGAGTTCAGATCAACTGTGATAAATCATTATTGATGGTTTTTGACTCCAAGTATGTATTAAAGGCTTCAGCTGGTCGACTCTATTCAATACTTACGCATTAGAATTTCAAGGATAATAACAGATTATGTGCCACTAAATATTCTTCCATTATTTTTTACTTTATGACACAAGGTTAGAATCTGGAATATGATATTACCCCAATATGCGTCACGAATAGCACTAATTAAAAGGGTAATTTTGCTGTTGGTACTTCATACTTTTGATAATGCGCTATTATGGATACCTAGAACTATTTTTATAACTCTCCAAGCAATTATTCAGGAACTTATTGTATTAAATATAATAGACTTTGTCGACCAGTTCAGGAGGGGGTTTTGCCCTCCCGGAATTCTCGAAATATTTTTTGGCATCTCAATTGCAACCCTTTTTGTATTGAAAGCACTTGACTGTCAACAAAATAATATTGCTTGAGAGGGGGGTGGGTGGTCAGGATTGGAGTGTTTTTCAAATATTAGAGCTAGGGGCTTTGAATAGTTCCCAATACTTCTCTGACCCTTTGTTAAAATTATATGTTAAAGTCTGGCAATTATCACATTTATTTGATAATTGCAACCAGAGGAGCTTCCAGGATCCCCAGATGGATTTTGGATTATCAAAAAATTGCTAGTTATCGTATCTTCAATTATATCCTGCATGGAATGTCACCAAAGATAAACACAAATTTAGAATTAAACCATTTCCCGTTGGGGATATGTTATAAAATAAACTAAGTAATAGGGTAATTTCACTATGCTAAAATTTGGGATGGAAAAATAATATGGAATTAACGAACTAAAATAAGTCGATGAGTGATTTGGGTTCAATTAATGAATCTCAATATGAATCGATTCACAATAATTTGGATTATGTTTCACATAATATGGCACATAGATTTTCTCACTATATGGTACATGCCTAAAAAATTAGTTAACCTGGGATTTAGATCCATTGATAGCTGTCCAAAGTGTGGCTCTTTGGGAGCAGATTTGATTCACTTACTTTGGAGATGCCCAAGTTATTGGTGTCACTTACTCAGGGATCACAACTTTTGATACAGATTATGATGAAAGTTTGATTTTGCTAGATGACTGGAATTGATACTATATATAATAAAATACAGGTAATACTAACTCTTCAATTACTGTTCTTGGCAGGTTAGAAATACTTAAAACATGGATATCTGGTAACCCCCCACTTTTTCTCATATGGAAGAAGCAGATTTACAAGACAATACTTTATGAAAAGGTTTACTATGCTGAGGAGGCTAGAAGTAGTTATTTCAAATCTAAATGGCAACCATGTATTGAAACCTTGGAACAAACTGACAGAAACTTTGTCCTAGAGATTAAGTACATTTGTGGTATTTATTTATGAATTTATTTATTTATTTATTTATTTTTAAAAATGTTCTCCTTTCCAGGTAAGGGGTGGGGGGAGTTGGCTTTAAAAATAACTGAAATTTGGGTAAATTATATAGGTAGCAATAATAGTTATACTATTCTAAAAAATGTTTTGTTAAGAATCAAATATTGCTCTGTTTTGGATAAAATAAAACATATAAACTGTTTAAAAAAAAAAAAAAGGCCCCATGATGTCCCATCTGTTCAACCGCCAATTGCCATATAATAGGGGACTTGAAAATGATGTGAAAGGAATGTAACAAGGAGATATTAAGGAAGGACAACAAAAAAGACAGTAGGAACCCCACTATTGACAACTGGGTATAAAGAAATATATCCAGCTAGGTCTCGGAGATTCCCCAAACCAGAAGCTTGATACCTACATGGGGAAAGTGACAGGCGTAGAAGGCGTAGAAGGTGACTCAGCTCCTATTCGTAGTAACAAATTACGTAAGGGTAGAGTAAGCTGGTCCAAATTTATAATTACAATACTGATAGCGTTTTCTGATCAATTACGTGTGGACACAGTAGGAAAGGAAACAAATCTCGACCGAGCACGACCACCAGGCCACCGCAGGAGAGGGACAAGCCCTCACCCTCAGCGACCCCCACCGAGCAAACCCGAGATTCATCAATTCAAGTATTAATAAATGCAATGCAATACAATAACTCAAATCAGCTATCTTCACTTGAAGAAAACAGAACATTAAATGGAAAGTAAAGCATTGTTGAGACATTAAGCAGACATTGAGCGGGTTCTCAGGAGGTAGTAACCTCCGGCCATGAGGTCAGAAGTCATAGGGATATCGTCGCCTTGACAGTCTCTGAGGCAACCCGGTAGGTGATGAAGGGGTCTGAGGATGAACTGGTTGGGCTCTCGGCTCAAAGTGAAAAACGATATCCAGTGAGACAATTGAAGATGTGGGAGATAGCAAGTCACCTGGAACACGAAGAGTCAAAGAGCGTCCATCATGGCGCACTGTTAGAGCGAAGGGGAATCCCCAACGAAATGACAAGCTGCGGTCTTTGAGGACATTAGTGAGAGGGCAGGGAGCTGCTCTCATAGTCAACGTGTATCTGGAAAGGTCCGGGAGAATCTGGAGTAAGTGACCATCAAATGTAGCTGCAGGATGTTCTCTGGCTTTCATGAGTATCTCCTCTTTTATCCTGTAGTGATGCACTCGACAAATGATGTCTCGCGGTTTGTTGGAGACTGGATCCCGAGGACGGAGGGCTCTATGGGCCCTGTCAAGTTCAATCTTGGTGGAAGGAGGAGAGTACAGGATGCCATTGAAGATACATACTAATGTTCAAGCACGATCTTGGGTGGTTACAGTTTCTGGAAGGCCTCTGATGCGGAGAGTATTCAGCCTGTTACGGTTTTTCAAATTGTCTAATTGTGATTGTAAGGCCACAATATGCATAGTGTGAGTTCTAAAAGTGTTCTGAAGAGATGTCACACACAGTATATTTAAGGTTGTGTGTTCACTGTCATTCTTATCGACCAACGTCAAAAAGCGTAACCTTGTTATTTAATATAATAAATTATCATAATTTTATACTTCATCTTTATTTTGAATGAGTAATGTATAGCAGCGCCAGGTGTGGTCCCCTTTTTTCCTATTAACCTCAAATCCTATATCCTGAGGTAACAAAACCTGTTACCGGGTTGGACCGTGGTAGCAGCTTACTATCTGGTCTTTTATTCTCCATCTGACATCAGGGTTGTGCCCGAATTAGCACAACTCCATTAGGTGAGCATACTACTTATCTCATCTATCTAGACATCCCTCCCTGCGTCATCTGCACTATGTGGCGCCGTGCATCTCTACTTTTTCTCTTTTAGCTCTGAAGAGATGCCATCATAGTTTGTTCCTTGGTGTCTACATGAGAGGACAGATAGGTCCGATTGAAATTTGGAGATTTCTTGTGTGTGCATTTAGCTATGATACATCTGGCATATTCCGCCATGTTGTCCCTGTACAGAGAAGTACGTAACAACATCTGTATGTCCGACAATTTGGCAGCTCTGTTATTCTCCTGACTTGAGGAGGTAGAGTTGACCTGTGATCTTGACTAGCTGATTTGATCTGCAGGGCGTAAGCCATCCGTGAGACCGGGTGATTCAGGAAGGTGCTCAGGTACCGGAGATTGTGTGGTCAGTAGGCTTGGGAACCCTGATAGGTGGTCCATGGGAGAAGCTATGCCATCTGGCACAAGACGAGATGGCTTAATCAGCGTGGGGGGGGGGGTCTATAATAGAGCCCCGGGTTTGACCAGCAGCGGCCCTTGGTGGAGAAATAGCCCCAATTCGTGCCGCATTACCTCCCACCTGATGCACCCCAACGTCCAGTGGTCATACTTGGGGTGATGGAGGAGATGTTGCTTCTCCTCCCTGCCCTGCAGCAATGATGGAAAGGCTGTCCGGTGATCGGTCGCACGAGCCAGGCACTTGTGTCACTGGAGGGGTCCGCAATTGAAGGCTGGACTGAAATGTAGAAACACCCAGCTGCAGCGGAACTTGCACAGCAGTCAGCAGTCCCAGACAGGGTTCAGAGTCTCCCAATGGTCACTGGCTCGGGCTCCTCCACCTTACATAGCTACATAGTTACATAGTTAGTACGGCTGAAAAAAGACACATGTCCATCAAGTTCAACCAAGGGGCGGGAAAAGGGAAGGAAAAATTTCTACACATAGGAGCTAATATTTTTTTGTTCTAGGAAATGATCTAACCCTTTTTTAAAGCCATCTACTGTCCCTGCTGTGACCAGCTCCTGCGGTAGGCTATTCCATAGATTCACAGTTCTCACGGTAAAGAAGCCTTGTCGCCTCTGCAGCTTGAACCTTTTTTTCTCCAGACGGAGGGAGTGCCCGCTTGTTTTTTGAGGGGGTTTTACAAGGAACAGGATTTCACCATATTTTTTGTATGTGCCATTAATATATTTATATAAGTTAATCATGTCCCCCCTTAGTCGTCTTTTTTCTAGGCTAAATAGGTTTAATTCTTTCAATCTTTCCTCATAACTTAAATTCTCCATGCCCCTAATAGTTTCGTTGCTCTTCTTTGTATTTTTTCCAACTCCAGGGCATCCTTTCTATGAACTGGAGCCCAGAATTGAACTGCATATTCTAGATGAGGCCTCACTAATGGTTTGTAATGTGGCAATATTACATCCCTGTCCCGTGAGTCCATGCCTCTTTTAATACACGACAATATCCTGCTGGCCTTTGAAGCAGCTGATTGACACTGCATGCTGTTATTGAGTTTATGATTTACAAGAACACCCAGATCCTTCTCAACAAGTGAATCCGCCAGTGTAGCTCCCCCTAGGACATATGATGCATGCAGGTTGTTGGTACCCAGATGCATAACTTTACATTTATCTACATTAAACTTCATCTGCCAAGTGGACGCCCAAACACTTAGTTTGTTTAAATCTGCCTGCAATTCATGAACATCTTCCATAGACTGAACTATATTACATAGCTTGGTGTCATCTGCAAAAATAGAAATAGTGCTATTAATCCCATCTTCTATATCATTAACCCCTTAAGGACACAGCCTAGTTTTGGCCTTAAGGCTCAGAGCCCATTTTTCAAATCTGACATATTTCACTTTATGTGGTAATTACGTCGGAATGCTTAAACCTACCCAAGCGATTCTGAGATTGTTTTCTCGTGACACATTGGGCTTCATGTTCGTGGTAAAATTTGGTCGATATATTCAGTGTTTATTGGTGAAAAATTGCAAAATTTAGAGAAAATTTTGAAAAAATTGCATTTTTCAGAATTTAAATGCATCTGCTTGTAAAACAGACGGTTATACCACCCCAAATAGTTACTAGTTCACATTTCCCATATGTCTACTTTAGATTGGCATCGTTTTTTGAACATTCTTTTATTTTTCTTGGACGTTACAAGGCTTAGAACATAAACAGCAATTTCTCATATTTTTAAGAAAATTTCCAAAGCCTTTTTTTTAAGGTACCTCTTGAGTTCTGAAGTGGCTTTGTGGGGCCTATGTATTAGAAACCCTGATAAAACACCCCATTTTAAAAACTAGACCCCTCAAAGTATTCAAAACAGCAGTTAGAAAGTTTTTTAACCCTTCAGGCATTTCACAGGAATTAAAGCAAAGTGGAGGTGAAATTTGCAAATTTCATTTTTCTTGCTGAATTTCAATTTTATTCATTTTTTTTTCTGTAACAAAGAAGGTTTTACCAGAGAAACACTACTATATATGTATTGTCCAGATTCTGCCGTTTTTAGAAATTTCCCACATGTGGCCCTACTGCGCTCGTGGACTAAAAGACAAGCCCTAGAAGCAAAGAAGCACCTAGTGCATTTTGAGTCCTCTTTTTTATTAGAATATATTTTAGGCAGCATGCCAGGTTTGAAGAGGTGTTGAGGTGTCAAAACAGTAGGAATCCCCCAATAGTGACCCCATTTTGTAAACTACACCCCTCAAGGAATTCATTTAGGGTTGTTGTTACCATTTTGACCGCACATTTTTTTCACAGCACGTATTTGAATTGGGCTCTGAAATGAAAAAAATGTCATTTTTTCCAATAAAATGTCATTTGTGATCAAAATTTCTTATTTTCACAGGGAACAAAATACCCCATTTTGTTGCCCAATTTGTCCTTAGTGTGGCAGTACCCTATTTGTGGTGATAAACTGCCGTTTGGGCCCATGGGAGGGCTCAGAAGGAAAGGAGCGCTATATGTTTGTTGGAGTCCAGATTTTGTTGGATTGGTTTTCGGGTGCCATGTCGCATTTGCAGAGCCTCAGAGGTATCAAAGCAATGGAAACCCACCAAAAGTGACCCTATTTTGGAAACTACACCCCTCAAGGAATTAATTTATGGTTGTTGTTAGCATTTTGACCGCACAGTTTTTTCACAGCACCTATTTCAATTGGGCTGTGACATTAAAAAAATGTCATTTTTTCCAATAAGATGTAATTTTTTACCAAAATTTCTTATTTTCACCGGGAACAAAATACTCAATTTTGTTGCCCAATTTCTCCTGAGTGCATCAATACCCCATTTGTGGCAATAAACTGCCGTTTGGGCCCATGGGAAGCCTCAGAAGGGAAGGAGCGCTGTGTGTTCTTTGGAGTACAGATTTTGCTGGTTTGGTTTTCGTGTGCCATGTCGCATTTGCAGAGCCCCAGAGGTATCAAAGCAATGGAAACCCACCAGAAGTGACCCCATTTTGGAAACTACACCCCTCAAGGAATTCATTTATGGGTAATGTGACCATTTAGACCCCATAGTTTCTTCACAGAACTTATTTGAATTGGTCTGGGAATGAAAACAAAATTATTTTTGTCAAATAATATGTAGTTTTGGCTGAAAATTTCTTATTTTCACAAGAAATAAAATACCCCATTCTGTTGCGCAATTTGTTCTGAGTGCCGCAATACCCCATTTGTTGTGATAAACTGCCGTTTGGGCCCATGGGAGGGCTCAGAAGGAAAGGACCACCATTTGGCCTACTCGGGATTTTCTAGTGCGAAGTCATGTATGCAGAAGCCCCTGAGGTACTAGTACAGTTGAAACCCGCAAGAAGTGACCCCGTTTTAAAAACTACACCCTTAAGGCATTCATCTAGAGGTGTAGTGGCCATTTTGACCGGAGACCTACACCCCATAAACTGTAATGTGGGTTCTCCCGGGTATGGCAATACCCTACATGTGGCTGTTATCAGCTGCCTGGACACACAGCAGGGCCCAGAGGGGAAAGACTAGGGGGGATAAGCTGTGCGGAGTGCATCAGGGTAAGTAAAATTGGGGTAAATTATAAACCAAGGGATGTATGATAAATTTTAAAACACTTTCATACAGAGCTCTGGTTATTCGGGACACGTGTCACATTGATATATTGTGTCCTCCCTTATCCCCCTCTTATAGCAGACTTTGCACCTCTTTTGACTTTTTCCCTTCTTGCCAGTTTGGGGAACTTCCCCTGGAAAGTGTTGCCCTGGTACGATGTGTGTGGGCTCGCTTCCAGAAGTACTGGGTGCCCCCCCTTCTTGGTCCCTAAAGATTAGGTTCTTGATAATCACCTCTTGAAATTCCAGGAAAGTTCCCGTCTGGCCTGCACATCGACGTAGCACGTACGCATTGTACAAAGCCATCTATATGATGTTCCCGGCCAGCTTCTTATACCACACCGCATGGCGCTGTAGGGCTTCAGGGCTTGATCTTACAAGTCCATCCCTTCCATGTACCTATTGTAGTCCAGGATGCAGTCTGGTTTGGGGGTGGCCTTTCCTTCATATATCCTAAACCTGTAGGTATACACGGATGCACTCGCACAGCTTATACATCTTCACGCCATACCTTGCCCTCTTACCCGGCAGGTACTCGCGGAATTGAACCCTCCCTTTAAAATGTACCAGGGACTCATCAATAGAAATACACTTCTCGGGGGTGTATGCTTGGGAAAACCGGGCACTGGAACGGTCTAATAAGGGTCTCCGTTTAGACAAACGGTCAAAACTGGGGTCATCTCGGGGTGGGCACGGCTCATTATGAGTATAATGTAAGAAGCGAAGTATTGCCTCATTTATTTATTTTTTTAGGTTACAGTTCAGTTCTGAAGTTGCTTTGAGGGGCCCATATATTAGAAACCCCTATCAAATACCCCATTTTAGAAACTAGACCCCTCAAAGTATTCACAACAGCATGTAGAAAGTTTATGAACCCTTTAGGTCTTTCACAAAAATTTAGAGCAAAGTAGAGGTGAAATTTACATTTTTTTTTTGTCAGAAAATCCTCTTTATACCATTTTTTTTATAACACAAAAGGATTTATCAGAGAAACGCAACTTAATACGTATTGCCCAGATTCTGCAGTTTAGAGAAATATCCCACATGTGGCCCTAGTGCGGTAATGGACTGAAGCACCGGCCTCCGAAGCAAAGGAGCACCTAGTGGATTTTGAGGCCTCTTTTTTATTAGGCACCATGTCCGGTTTGAAGAGGTCTTGTGTTGCCAAAACATTGGGAACCCCCCAAAAGTGACCCCAATTTGGAAACTAGACCCCTTGAGGAATTCATTGTAGTTTTCTTGGGGTGCATGCGGCTTTTTGATCAGTTTTTATTCTATTTTTAAGTGGCGTGGTGACTAATAAACAGCAATTCTACTATTGTTTTTTTTTCGTTTTTTTTACAGCGTTCACCGTGCGCTATAAATGACATATTCACTTTATTCTGCGGGGCGATACGATTACGGCGATACCAGATGTTTATAGTTTTTTTTTATGTCTTATGGCGTTTGCACAATAAAATATGTTTTGTAAACAATCATTCACTTTTTGTGTTGCCTTATTCTAGGAGCCATAACGTTTTTATTTTTCAATCAATAAAGCCGTGCGAGGACTTATTTTTTGCGTAACGAACTGTAGTTTCTATCAGTACCATTTTTCGGTACATGCGACTTTTTGATCTCTTTTTATTCCATTTTTTGGGAGGTGAAGTGACCAAAGAATTGTGATTGTGGTTCGGTTTATTATTATTTTATTTTACGGCGTTCACCGTGCGGGATAAATAATGAAATAATTTTGTAGTTCAGGCCGTTACGGACGCGGCGATACCAATTATGTATAGTTTATTTGTTTGTTTATATATTTTTATTAATAATAAAGGACTGATAAGGGAAAAGGGGGGATTTTTACTTTTATTACTTTTAAATCTTTTATTTTCTAATTTTTACACATCTTTTTTTAACTTTTTTTTCACTTTATTACTTTGTCGCACTAGGGGACAAGAGGGCAGGAGGCTCTGATCGCTATTCTAATACACTGCACTACATGCGTAGTGCAGTGTATTAGAACTGTCAGCTACTCACTGACAGCAAGCATAGTGGGTCCTGACGTTGTCAGGACCCACTAGGCTTCCGTCTATGGCATAGCCGGACGCCATTGTTTGGTGTCCGGTTGCCATAGTCACCATCGCCGGCCGCTATCGCGTAGCAGGCCGGCGATGGCAGCTTAACCCCTAAAAAGCCGCGATCTCTATAGAACGCGGCTTTTAAGGGGTTAATCAGCGGGGACACAGCGATCGGTCCCCGCTGTAGGAGCTGTGACAGCTGCTGAACAAGACAGCAGCGTCACAGCTCCTGTATGTGTCGGGAGGACGGCCGAAACGGCCGTTACTCCCGAGACGTACTATTACGGCATGGAGCGCGAACTATACAGCTGCCATGACGTAATAGTACGTCAAGGAGCGGGAAGGGGTTAATAAATAAGTTGAATAATAGTGGTCCCAGCACTGAACCCTGGGGTACACCACTTATTACCAGGGACCATTCAGAGTAGGAATCATTGACCACAACTCTCTGGATACGGTCCTTGAGCCAATTCCCAATCCAATTACAAACTATATTTTCTAAACCTATAGTCCTTAATTTACCCATTAGGCGTCTATGGGGGACAGTGTCAAATGCCTTTGCAAAGTCCAAAAACACTAAATCCACAGCGGCCCCTCTGTCTAGACTTCTGCTCACCTCTTCATAAAAACAGATTAGGTTAGTTTGACAACTTCTGTCCTTAGTAAAACCGTGCTGGCTGTCACTTATAATACTATTTATTGTCACATAATCCTGTATATAGTCCCTCAATAGCCCCTCAAACATTTTCCCCACGATGGATGTTAAGCTTACTGGTCTATAATTACCCGGGGAAGACCTAGAGCCCTTTTTGAAAATAGGCACCACATTTGCGCTGCGCCAGTCCCTTGGCACTATACCAGTCACTAGAGATTCTCTGAATATTATGAAAAGGGGGACAGAAATAACTGAACTAAGCTCTTTAAGAATTCTAGGGTGTAACCCATCTGGTCCCGGGGCCTTGTGCACATTTATTTTATTTAATTTAGCTTGGACCATATCTACATTCATCCAATTCAGTATATCAACTGATATATTAACAGCACTGGCACCGGCTACATCAGCTGCTCTTTCTTCAGTTGTATATACAGAGCTATAGAACCCATTTAGTAACTCTGCCTTCTCTTGATCCCCTGTGATCAAGTCCCCATTACCATTATCTAGGGGTCCTACATGTTCAGACCTTGGCTTTTTAGCATTTATATACTTGAAGAGTTTTTTGGGATTTGTTTTACTATCCTTGGCCACCTGCCTTTCATTTTGTATTTTTGCTAATTTTATTACATTTTTACAGATTTTATTAAGCTCTTTATATTTTACAAAGGCTACAGCTGTACCCTCAGATTTGTATTTTTTAAATGCCATTTTTTTGTCGTGTATTGCCCCTTTCACAGAAGGTGTAAGCCATGTGGGGTTTAATTTGAGTCGTTTATACTTGTTACCTATAGGAATAAATTTTGCACTATAATAACTCAAAGTAGATTTGAAAATCTCCCATTTATCATTTGTTCCATTATTTGACATTAGTTCTTCCCAGTCCATATCCTGAATTGCAGCCCTCATCCTGGGGAAATTGGCTTTCTTAAAATTAAATGTTTTTACCTCCCAGCCTGCGTTTGTTTTTTATAGTATAGGTAAAATGTAACTATATTATGATCACTGTTACCGAGGTTTTCACGAACATTGACATTCCCAACAAGATCTGCATTATTAGAAATGACCAGATCCAACAGAGCTTCACCTCTAGTCGGGTCTTGCACAAACTGGCCCATAAAATATTCCTGCAACAGGTTGAGGAAATGTCTCCCCTTTGCAGTTCAAGCTGAACCATGACACCAATTAATATCCCAGAAATTAAAATCTCCCATTATCACTACAGTACCCGCCTGTGCAGCTCGCTCCATCTGTTTATATAGCTGAACTTCCATCTCCTCAGTTATATTGGGGGGTCTATAGATTACACCAAAAGTAATTTTTTTAGTGTTTACCTCCCTTTCTAGTTCCACCCACAAGGTTTCAACCTCCTCACAGTATTCACCCACTATTGTCTCTTTCAGACTCGCCTTCATATCATTTCTCACATACAGACATACACCACCACCTTTCCTATTTGTCCTGTCTTTCCGAAAAAGTGTAAAACCCTGTAGATTTACAGCCCAGTCATGTGAAGAGTCCAGCCATGTTTCAGCAACACCAACTATATCTATATTTTCTTCCAGTGTCAAGGCCTCCAGCTCCCCCATTTTGCTTGCTAGACTTCTGGCATTTGTGAACATACACTTTAACTTGCCTGTCAGTTTTTCACTTTTATTATCAGAAATGTGATTTGACATTAATTGGGCCTTTTTATTTACACTGATGTTTTGTAACGAAAGGATCTCCTTATCTTGTTGTCTAGTCCTCTCCCCACATTCTGTTTCTCCCCCCACCAATATAGTCTGACCCCTCTCTAACCTGGCTACCCCTTTTTTTTCTACATTGACCTCCCTCCTCAGCCCTAGTTTAAATACTCTGCCACCCCAGCTAGAATTCTCTCCCCCAGCACAGCGGACCCCCTTCCATTTAGGTGCAAATCATCTGCAGAATACAGTTTGTACCCCAATGAAAAGTCAGCCCAGTGCTCTAGGAACCCAAATCCTTCTCCTCTACACCAAGACTTAGGCCATGCATTTAACTCCCTGAGCTCCCGCTGTCTTTCCTGTGATGCGCATGGCACACCTTGTGTCTGCATGGTGCGTGGACCACACCCGTTATGGAAAGATGGCGTCATTTCCGGTCTGGAGCGCGTGGCATTGTGACCGCTCCTGGTGACCGATTTCGCAGTCACAGCAGAGCACTACGCAACCCCAGAGAGTGTAAGGCTGGGAGGGGAAGCCCTCATCAGGCATTCCTCCATGGAGGAGCGGCTCAGTCGGCCATCTTGGGGTGAGTATGGAGCTGGAAGTTCCAGCGGCTCGTGCCGGTGGAAATAGGACTGAATGTCCCCCTGTGTGTCCTGTGGAGGTGACGGGGGTCTTGACTTGCCTTTTTTTGTGCTTCCCATGTTGGATATAGGCAGCCAAAAACCTGCTTTAGCGCTGGATACCAGAGGAGCTCAGACGTGCATCCTTACTCATTCATGACTTGCTACATCCCTGCAGTGCAGTTTTTTTTTACTTCGCAGCATGTCAATTTACTTAAACGTAAAGAAGGGGATTGTGATATGGAAACATACCCTGGAAAAAGCTGTGTGGTGAAACTCGAGTCGGGTCACATGCTGGACCTCGGTGTTTCTCTATATTACTTTTATCTACATACTCGTTTATTGTGTATGTTTGTGAGTATAATTAACTCTTAGTTTTTACCATTGCGTTATTACACCATTGGAGGTCGGTGTTTTTCTCTTCCCTTTTTAGAGGGAAACAGGTATGGAGGAAACAGACTCACGTTGGGAAGACATGTCCTCTTTATGAACAATGGAGATCCTTAACCCCTTCGCGCTCAGGTCAGTACTATTACGTCGCGCTAAGTACATCGTTCGCGCTCAGGTCAGTAATAGTACTGACCTGAGTAAACACGGCGCCATTTAATCCTGGCGCATGTTTGAGCTGTGATAACTGCTGTTTCCGACAGCAGGCTATCACAGCTTAGTGTGCAGGGACCGATCGCGGTGGTCCCCGCCGATTAACCCCTTAGAAGCCGCGTTCAATAGCGATCGCGGCTTCTTAGGGGTTAAGCTGCCATCGCCGGCCTGCTACACGATAGCGGGCCGTGATGGCTACTATGGCAACCAGAATCCTAACAATGGACTCTGGCTACGCCATCGACGGAAGCCTAGTGGGTCCCGACAAAATCAGGACCCACTATGCTTGCTGTCAGCGAACAGCTGACAGCTCTAATACACTGCACTACGTATGTAGTGCAGTGTATTAGAATAGCGATCAGAGCCTCCTGCCCTCATGTCCCCTAGTGGGACAAAGTAAAAAAAGTGTGAAAAAGTAAAAAAAAGTTGTGTAAAAATAAGAAAATAAACGATTTAAAAGTAATAAAAGTAAAAGTCCCCCTTTTTCCCTTATCAGTTCTTTATTATTAATAAAAATATATAAATAAACAAATAAACTATACATAATTGGTATCGCCGCGTCCGTAACGTCCTGAACTACAAAACAATGTCGTTATTTATCCCGCGCGGTGAACGCCGTAAGAGAAAATAATAATAAACCGTACCACAATCACAATTGTTTGGTCACTTCACCTCCCAAAAAATGGAATAAAAAGAGATCAAAAAGTCGCATGTACCTAAAAATGGTACTGATCGAAACTACAGTTCGTTACGAAAAAAATAAGTCCTCGCACGACTTTCCTGATCAAAAAATAAAACAGTTATGGCTCTTAGAATAAGGTAACACAAAAAATAAATTATATTTTACAAAATGTATTTTATTGTGCAAACGCCATAAGACATAAAATAAAACTATAAACATCTGGTATCGCCGTAATCGTATCGCCCCGCAGAATAAAGTGAATATGTCATTTATAGCGCACGGTGAACGCTGTAAAAAATTTTTAATAAAAAACAATAGTAAAATTGCTGTTTTTTTAGTCACCACGCCACCTATAATTAGAATAAAAACTGATCAAAAAGTCGCATGCACCCCAAGAAAACTACAATGGATTCCTCAAGGTCTCTAGTTGGGGTCACTTTTGGGGGGTTTCCACTGTTTTAGCACCACAAGACCTCTTCAAACCGGACATGGTGCCTAATAAATTAAATTAATTAAATGTCACCTCTACTTTGCTCTAAATTCCTGTGAAACACCTAAAGGGTTAATAAACTTTTTAAATGCGGTTGTAAATACTTTGAGGGGTCTAGTTTCTGAAATGGGGTGTTTGATAAGGGTGTCTAATATATGGGCCCCTCAAAGCAACTTCAGAACTGAGCTGGAAACTAAAAAATAAAATAAAAATGAGGCAATACTTCGCTTCTTACATTATACTCATAATGAGCCGTGCCCACCCCGAGATGACCCCAGTTTTGACCGTTTGTATAAACGGAGACCCCTATTAGACCATTTCAGTGCCCGGTTTTCCCAGCATTCACCCCCGAGAAGTGTATTTCTATAGATGAATCCCTGGTACATTTGAAAGGGAGGCTTCAATTCCGCGAGTACCTGCCGGGTAAGAGGGCAAGGTATGGCGTGAAGATGTATAAGCTGTGCGAGAGTGCATCAGGGTATACCTACAAATTTAGGATATATAAAAGGGAAGGACACCAGTACTCAGCCCCCAGAATGCCCCCCCCTTACTGGGAGTTAATACAAAAATTGTGTGGGATTTGGTGCACCCACTGCTGGACCAGGGTTACCACCTCTACCTGGATAATTTATATACCAGCGTCCCACTCTTCAACTGCCTCGCTTCCAGAAGTCCTGCGGCATGCGGCACTGCTAGAAGAAACCTGAGAGGCCTCCCTAAGACTCTGCTTGGGCAAACACTCAGAAGGGGTGAGAGCAGGGCACAATCTAGCAGCAACATATTGTGTGTCAAGTACAAGACCAGGGAGATGCCACACCAGTACCCATGTACCTGTACGAGGTACCAGTACAGGGACCCCCAAACTAGACTGCATCCTGGACTACAATAGGTACATGGGAGGGGTGGACTTGTCAGATCAAGTCCTGAAGCCTTACAGTACTTCTGGAAGCGGGGCCACAGGCATCGTACCAGGGCAACACTTTTTAGGAGAAGTTCCCCAAACTGGCAAGAAGGGAAAAAGTCAAAAGAGGTGCAGAGTCTGCTATAAGAGGGGGATAAGGAAGGACACAATATATCAATGTGACGCGTGTCCCGAAAAACCAGAGCTCTGTATGAAAGAGTGTTTTAAAATTTATCATCCATCCCTTTATTTTTAATTTACCCCAGTTTTACTCGCTCTGATCCACTTCGCACAGCTTACCCCTCCTCATCTTTCCCCTCTGAGCCCTGCTGTGTGCCCAGGCAGCTGATAACAGCCACATGTAGGGTATTGCCGTACCCGGGAGAGCCAGCATTACAGTTTATGAGGTGTATATCTCCGGTGGCGCATGCTGGGCACAATATATCGGACACTGAATTGGCATATATGTATAGAAAATTGCAAATTTCACTCTGCACCAACTGCTGCACATTATCTTTTACACAATACCTGTGGAGTCAAAATGCTCACTACACCTCTAGATGAATGCCTTAAGGGGTGTCGTTTTTAAAACTGGGTTACTTCTCGGGGGTTTCAACTGTACTGATACCTCAGGGGCTTCTGCACACACGACTTAGCACCAGAAAATTCCCAGTAGGCCACATGGTGGTCCTTTCCTTCTGAGCCCTCCCATGGGCCCAAACCGCAGTTTATCACCACAAATAGGGTATTGCCACACTCAGGACAAATTGGGCAACAAAATGCAGTATTTTATTCCTTGTGAAAATAAGAAATTTTAAACCAAAACTACCTCTTATTGGAAAAAAAAAAATTTTTTTTAATTCACAGCCCAATTCAAATAAATTCTGTGAAAAAACTGTCTAAATGGTCACAACACCCATAAATGAATTCCTTGAGGGGTGTAGTTTCCAAAATGGGGTCACTTCTGGTGGGTTTCCATTGCTTTGATACCTTTGGGGCTCTGCAAATGCGACATGGCACCCGAAAACCAATCCAGCAAAATCTGGGCTCAAAAGAACACATAGCGCTCCTTTCCTTCTAATACCTCCCATGGGCCCAAACGGCAGTTTATGGCCACAAATAGGGTATTGCCGCACTCAGGACAAATTTGGCAACAAAATCGGGTATTTTATTCGTTGTGAAAATAAGACATTTTGAGCCAAAACTACATCTTATTGGAAAAAAGTTTTTTTTTTTAATTCACAGCCCAATTCAAATAAGTTCTGTGAAAAAAACTGTGGGGTCTAAATGGTCACAACACCCATAAATAAATTCCTTGAGGGGTTTTGTTTCCAAAATGGGGTCACTTTTGGTGGGTTTCCATTGCTTTGATACCTCTGAGGCTCTGCAAATGCGACATGGCACCCGAAAACCAATCCAGCAAAATCTGGACTCCTAAGAACACATAGCGCTCCTTTCCTTCTGAGGCCTCCCATGGGCCCAAACAGCAGTTTATCACCACAAATTGGGTATTGCCGCACTCAGGACAAATTGGGCAACAAAATGGGGCATTTTGTTCCCTGTGAAAATAAGAAATTCTGATCAAAAATGACATCTTATTGGAAAAATTGTCATTCTTTTAATTTCACAGCCCAATTCAAATACGCGCTGTGAAAAAACTACGGGGTCAAAATGGTAACAATAACCATAAATTAATTCCTTGAGGGGTGCCGTTTCCAAAATGGGGTCAGTTTTGGGGGATTCCTACTGTTTTGGCACCTCAACACCTCTCCAAACCTGGCATGCTGCCTAAAATATAAGCTAATAAAAAAGCACCACCAAAATGCACTAGGTGCTTCTTTGCTTCTGGGGCTTGTGTTTTAGTCCACGAGCGCACTAGAGCCACATGTGGGACATTTCTAAAAACTGAAGAATCTGGACAATACATATTTAGTTGTGTTTCTCTGGTAAAACCTTCTTTGTTACAGAAAAAAAATAGAATAAAATTGAAATTCAGAAAGAAAAACGAAATTTGCAAATTTCACCTCCACTTTGCTTTAATTCCTGTGAAATGCCTGAAGGGTTAAAAAACTTTCTAAATGCTGTTTTGAATACTTTGAGGGGTCTAGTTTTTAAAATGGGGTGCTTTATGGGGGTTTATAATACATAGGCCCCTCAAAGCCTCTTCAGAACTGAACAGGTGCCTTAAAAAAAAGGCTTTTGAAATTTTCTTAAAAATATGAGAAATTGCTGTTTATGTTCTAAGCCTTGTAACGTCCAAGAAAAATAAAATAATGTTCAAAAAACGATGCCAATCTAAAGTAGACATATGGGAAATGTGAACTAGTAACTATTTTGGGTGGTATAACCGTCTGTTTTTCAAGCAGATGCATTTAAATTCTGAAAAATGATATTTTTTCTAAATTTTCTCTAAATTTTGCAATTTTTCTCAAATAAAGACTGAATATATCGACCAAATTTTACCACGAACATGAAGCCCAAAGTGTCACGAGAAAACAGTCTCGGAATCGCTTGGATAGGTTTAAGCATTCCGACGTTATTACCACATAAAGTGAAATATGTCAGATTTGAAAAATGGGCTCTGAGTCTTAAGGCCCAAACTAGGCTGCGTCCTTAAGGGGTTAAAGTACAACATGCTTTGAGGGCATGTGACCAGACGTGGCGGAATTGCTCTGGAATTCCGCTGTGGGCAGTCTGCTGCGGAAATCTGCAGCGGACATTTTCTCCATTGCTTTCCACAGCTTTTTAGTTAGGTACGTGCACACGTTGCGGAAAACTCCGCTACGGACCATAGGCTGCGGTGCGGAATTTGGTGTCCGCAGCATACACTGGCTGTTGCGGATGTGTAGCGGACTTGTTGCGGACTCATTGCGGAATTTCTCCATTGACTTCAATGCAGATTCTAAATTCCGCAATGAATTCTGCAGATGTTATGTGTGTTGTGTAGCGTATTGGTTTTACCAACATGATATTTCTTCATTCTGGCTGGACAAATGTATTTCTAGGTCTATAGCCAGACTGAGGCCCTATGCACAAGAAAGTAAAAACACCCGTAATCACGGGCCGTTATTACGGCACGGGCAGGCCCATAGAAGTCTATGGGGCTCCCGTAATTACGGGTGACTACGTGTGTGCACCCGTAATTACGGGAGCGTTGCTAGGCGACGTCAGGAGATAGTCACTGTCCAGGGTGCTGAAAAAGTTTAACGATCGGCAGTAACTGTTTCAGCACCCTGGACAGTGACTACCGATCACAATATAGATCAACGTGTAAAAAAAAATAGAAGTTCATACTTACACAGAACTCCCTGCAGCCAATCATAGGCCAATCACAGGCCAATCCCAGGCTGCAGCAGTCACATGGACTGCCACGTCATCCAGGAAGGTCGGGCTGGATGTTGAAAGAGGGACGCGTCACCAAGACAACGTCCGGGTAAGTATGAATTTCTTTTAGTAGGGAAAGGGCTGCCCCTTCTCTTTATCCTGCACTGATAGAGTGTAATGGCAGGGTAAGGAGACAGACAGGTGAGCCCTAATCTACCTGCCACTCAGTCCCCGCCTACTTGCAACAGCCTGTCCTAAACGACGGCACACAACTGGGCGACGGTCCCCATGCTCACTAAGTGCACGACAGACAAACAGACAAGGGTACACAGAAGCTAAGGGAAATGGGGCTGTTGCCCAATGCAACCCCGTGACCAACAAGAATAGTGAACGAGCCGAGTTAAACCAGCAGTGGACAAGGTACAAAACGCAGAGCAGGAGAATAGTGAACGAGCCGAGTCAAACCAGGAGAGGACGAGGTACAAAACGCAGAGCAGGAGAATAGTCAGTCAAGCCATGGTCAATATGAAACAGAAGACAAGTAGTAAGTGTCACGAAGCGGGTTAGTGGACCCACTAGGCCGTACCGCCGCAGCGGGGAGGCAGCTGGCCAAACAACAGGACACCCCAGAAATACAATGTCCCGCACAAGGGTACCTGAATAGTCCAGATGGTGGCCGCAGCTCTGGCACAGATGAGATGGGTGCAGCAGATGGCGCCAAACGTGGCGGAGGACACAGGAGCCGCAAGTTGCGCCAGACGTGGCGGATTCCTCCGGATGTGGCAGATAACACAGGACGTGGTGGATTCCTCCGGACGTGGCGGATTCCTCCGGACGTGGCAGATGACACAGGACGTGGCGGATTCCTCCGGACGTGGCAGATGACACAGGACGTGGCAGATTCCTCCGGACGTGGCAGATGACACAGAAAGTAGCGGATTCCTCCGGACGTGGCAGATGACACAGGACGTGGCAGATTCCTCTGGACGTGGCAGATGACACAGGACATGGCACGGCTAGATACTAGGGCAAAGCACGGGAAACAGGAACGGGGAACAAGGTACGGGTAACAACAGGAACGGGAAACACTAAGGGACCATTTGCAAGACAGACTGGGAAAACTAACAACGCTCAGGCATCGAACTAGGGGGCTGGACCCCTCTTATAGCCCAGGGTACTCACGGGTCAAAGGTCGTTCAAGATGTCCTGCGGGCTCCGGTGGAGGTGAGTGGATGCAAGCGCCTCCTGCGGAGGAGGCTGGGGCCAGCGCTTGCCGACTCGTGGGTGCGGCTGTCAGCGGGAGGCTGGAGCTGACAGCCCGCAGCCACGGACATTACAGTAAGCAGCAGCAGCAAGGCCAGGAAACAGACTGAAAAGAATCACAGGCAAAGGAGGAGCAGGAATTGAGGGTATAAATAGACAGAGGGCGGGAGCTAGCTCCGTCTGGCCAGGCTGTGATAGGCTCTCCCACTCCTCATCCTCCCAGGCTGATTGGTGGACGAAGGGGGTCACTCGACCAGACTTAGGAGCAGGTGCAGAGTGAGTAACCACGGGCGTCGACACAGAAGCTGTGTCTGGCCGATCCTTTACAGTAACCCCCTATTATGAGGGGCCACTGGACCCTTACTAGGTGGACCTGGCTTATAGGGGAACCGAAGATGGAACCTCCTGAGCAATACTGCAGCGTGAACATCCCGGGCGGGTACCCAAGTCCTCTCCTCAGGCCCGTATTCTCTCCAATGGACCAGGTACTGGAAATAGTCTTGGACCATCCTGCTGTCCACAATCTTGGCCACCTCGAATTCTACCCCTTCAGGGGTGAGAACAGGGACCGGAGGTTTCCTCGCGGGAGCCAAGGATGGGGAGTAGCGTTTCAGGAGGGAGGCATGAAAGACGTCACGTATTCGAAAAGACGGGGGTAACTCCAGTCGGAAGGAGACAGGGTTAAGGACTTCAATGACCTTGTACGGCCCTATATACCTGGGAGGAAATTTTTTGGACGGGACTTTAAGGCGCAAATTTCTTGAAGACAGCCACACCAGATCCCCGACTGCAAACAAGGGGTTAGCAGAACGTCTTCTATCTACCTGGGTCTTTTGTATGCTCTGGGACACCTCTAGGTTCTTCTGAACCTGGGCCCAGACTGTGCACCGTTCACGATGAACGACATCTACCTCAGGATTGTTGGAACCACCAGGTGAAACGGAGGAGAACCGTGGATTGAACCCAAAATTACAGAAAAAGGGGGAGACCCCTGACGAGTTACTGACCCGGTTATTAAGGGAAAATTCAGCGAGGGAAATGAAGGAGACCCAATCATATTGACAGTCAGAGATAAAACACCTTAAATATTGTTCTAGAGACTGGTTAGTCCTCTCCGTTTGGCCATTAGTTTCAGGATGGAAGGCCGAGGAGAAGGACAGATCAATCTCCAACTTTTTACAGAAGGCTCTCCAAATCAATGAAACAAATTGTACCCCTCTGTCAGAAACAATATTGACAGGAACCCCATGGAGATGCAGGATGTGTTTGATAAACAAGGTAGCTAACGTCTTAGCATTGGGTAGTTTCTTGAGGGGCACAAAGTGGCACATCTTACTGAAGCGGTCCACTACCACCCATACCACCGACTTGCCTTGAGATGGAGGCAGATCAGAGAAAAAATCCATGGAGATATGGGTCCAAGGTCTCTGGGGAATGGGCAAAGAACATAGTAAGCCCACTGGTCGGGACCTGGGATTCTTGGACCTAGCACAAATTTCACAAGCGGCGACGTAGGCCTTAACGTCTTTAAGCAACCCAGGCCACCAATAGTCTCTGGCAATGAGGTGCTTGGTGCCCAGGATGCCTGGATGGCCAGATAGTGCAGAGTCATGATGTTCCCTGAGTACCCTTAGCCAGAATTGCAGAGGAACAAACAGCTTGTTCTCAGGAAGGTTCCCGGGAGCTGAACCTTGATCAGCCGCAATTTCGGAGACTAAGTCAGAATCAACAGAGGAAATGATTATACCTGGGGGCAAAACACAAGCAGGATCTTCCTCCGAAGGAGGGCTGGCCATGAAGCTATGCGACAGTGCATCAGCCTTAATATTTTTAGACCCAGCCCTATAGGTGACCAAAAAGTTGAATCTAATAAAAAATAACGCCCATCGAGCTTGTCTCGGGTTTAGCCTCCAGGCAGATTCTAGGAAAACTAGATTCTTGTGGTCGGTAAGGACCGTAACCTGGTGACTAGCCCCCTCCAGGAAGTGGCACCACTCTTCAAATGCCCATTTAATGGCTAAGAGTTCGCGGTTGCCAATGTCGTAGTTACTCTCAGTGGGTGAGAACTTCCTGGAGAAGTAGGCACAGGGACGGAGATGGATGAGGGACCTGGTACCCTGGGACAAAACAGCACCCACTCCCACCTCGGACGCGTCAACCTCCACGATAAATGGCTCATTTGGTTAGGCTGAATCAGCACTGGGGCCGAGATAAAGCACTTCTTAAGGATCTCAAAAGCCTGGACTGCCTCTGGAGGCCAATGGAGGAGATCAGCACCTTTGCGAGTGAGATCCGTAAGAGGCTTAGCGATGACCGAGAAGTTAGCAATAAATCTCCTGTAATAATTAGCAAACCCCAGGAAGCACTGTAACGCCTTCAGGGAGGCAGGTTGGACCCATTCCGCCACAGCCTGAACCTTGGCAGGGTCCATGCGGAATTCATGAGGAGTGAGGATTTGACCCTAAAATGGTAACTCCTGCACCCCAAACACACATTTTTCGGTTTTAGCAAACAGTTTGTTTTCCCGAAGGGCCTGGAGCACCTTCCTGACATGCTCAATGTGGGAGGACCAGTCCTTGGAAAACACTAGGATGTCATCAAGGTACACTACAAGAAATACCCCCAGGTAGTCTCTTAAAATCTAATTTATGAAATTCTGGAAGACCGCGGGAGCATTACACTACCCAAAGGGCATGACGAGGTATTCGAAATGACCTTCGGGCGTGTTAAACACAGTCTTCCACTCATCCCCCTCTTTGATGCGGATAAGGTTATAAGCCTCCCGTAGATCAAACTTAGAGAACCATTGGGCCCCCTGAACCTGATTGAAGAGATCAGGAATCAAAGGAAGGGGATACTGGTTCCTTACAGTGACCTTATTCAAGTTTCGGTAATCAATGCACTGCCTAAGACCACCATCCTTCTTCCCTACGAAGATGAAGCCAGCACCTACCGGCGAAGTAGAGGGACGAATGTAACTCTTGGCCAGGCATTCCTGGATATATTCTCTCATGGCTTCACGTTCGGGACAAGAGAGATTAAATATCCTACCCTTAGGGAGCTTAGCTCCTGGCACCAAATCGATTGCGCAATCGTATTCTCTATGAGGAGGTAACGCTTCAAAGGCCTTTTTAGAAAAAACATCAGTGAAGTCCTGAATAAACTCAGGTAGAGTGTTCACCTCCTCAGGGAGAGAAATAAAATTAACAGAAAAACGTGACGTCATGCATTCATTACCCCATTTGGTAAGATCCCCAGTATTCCAGTTAAACGTGGGATTATGCAACTGCAACCAGGGAAGGCCTAATGCCAAATCGGACGATATACCCTGCATAACCAGTACAGAGCACTGCTCCAAATGCATGGAGCCAACAAGGAATACAAAAACAGGGGTATGCTGTATAAAATAACCATTAGCAAGAGGAGTGGAGTCGATACCCACTACTGGGACAGGTTTAGGCAAATCAATCAATGGCATAGCTAGAGATATAGCAAATTACACAGACATAATATTAGCAGAAGACCCTGAATCCACGAAGGCACTGCCGGTAGCAGACCTACCACCAAAAGAGACCTGAAAGGGAAGCAAGATCTTATTAGGTTTCATATTTACGGGAAATACCTGTGCGCCCAAGTGACCTCCCCGATGATCACTTAGGCGCGGAAGTTCTTCTGGCTGCTTATTCTTACGCCTAGGACAGTTGTTCACTTGATGCTTGTCCTCCCCACAGTAGAAGCAGAGACCATTCTTCCTGCGGAAGTCTCTACGTTGTTGGGGAGACACGGAGGCCCCGAGTTGCATTGGTTCATCCCAGTTTTCCGTGGAAGAACGAAGCAATGGAACTTCGGGAGCCATCATGGGGGAGCCAGAGGAGAAGGCACAAAAACTTTCAAGTCGTCGTTCCCTGAGACGTCGGTCAAGTCGTACCGCTAAAGCCATAACCTGATCTAGAGAGTCAGAAGAGGGGTAGCTAACTAACAGGTCCTTCAGGGCGTTCGACAGACCCAATCTAAACTGGCACCTCAAGGCAGGGTCATTCCACCGAGAAGCTACACACCACTTCCTAAAGTCCGAACAGTACTCCTCAACGGGTCTCTTACCCTGACGTAAGGTCACCAGCTGACTCTCGGCAAAGGCAGTCTTGTCAGTCTCGTCATATATGAGCCCGAGAGCAGAAAAAAAAAGGTCAACAGAGGAAAGTTCAGGGGCGTCAGGAGCCAAGGAGAAGGCCCATTCTTGGGGCCCGTCCTGGAGCTGGGACATAATTATACCCACTCACTGGCTCTTGGAACCTGAGTAGTGGGGCTTTAGACGGAAATAAAGCCTACAACTCTCCCGAAAGGAGAAAAAAGTCTTCCGGTCCCCTGAGAACCGGTCAGGCAACTTGAGGTGGGGTTCAAGAGGTGAGGTGGGGGGCACTACCAGGGTAGCATCTTGCTGGTTGCCGCTCTGAGCCAGGGCTTGGACCTGTAGGGAGAGGCCCTGCATTTGCTGAGCCAGGGTCTCAAGGGGGTCCATAGTAGTGACAGGGACCAGGGTAGAAAAGGTTTATGGGCCTGTTATTATGTAATGGCGGGGTAAGGAGACAGACAGGTGAGCCCTAATCTACCCGCCACTCAGTCCCCGCCTACTTGCAACGGCCCGTCCTAAGCGACGGCGCACAACTGGGCGACGGTTCCCACGCTCACTAAGTGCACGACAGACAAACAGACAAGGGTACACAGAAGCTAAGCGAAATGGGGCTGTTGCCCACAGCAACCCCGTGAGCAACAAGAATAGTGAACGAGCCGAGTTAAACCAGCAGTGGACAAGGTACAAAACGCAGAGCAGGAGAATAGTGAACGAGCCGAGTCAAACCAGGAGAGGACGAGATACAAAACGCAGAGCAGGAGAATAGTCAGTCAAGCCAGGGTCAATATGAAGCAGAAGACAAGTAGTAAGCAGCAGCAGCAAGGCCAGGAAACAGACTGAAAAGAATCACAGGCAAAGGAGGAGCAGGAAGTGATGGTATAAATGGACAGAGGGCGGGAGCTAGCTCCGTCTGGCCAGGCTGTGATAGGCTCTCCCACTCCTCAGCCTCCCAGGCTGATTGGTGGAAGAAGGGGTCACTCGACCAGACTTAGGAGCAGGTGCAGAGTGAGTAAAAACGGGCGTCGACACAGAAGCTATGTCTGGCCGATCCTTTACATAGAGAGAAGGGAAGTACTCTTCACCTGAATACGCAACGGCTAATCCGCATCAATTTAAGGCCTGGTTTACACGAGCATGTGCGTTTTGCGCACGCAAATAACTTGGCATTTTGCGTGCGCAAACGGCACTTAACAGCTCCGTGTGTCATAACCATCTGATGCGCCGCTGCGTGCTTTTCGCGCAGCCGCCATCATTATGACACTCCGTTTGGATGTTTGTAAACAGAAAAGCATGTGGTGCTTTTCTGTTTTCATTCATACTTTTTACTGCTGTTGCGCGAATCACGCTTGTCCCACGGAAGTGCTTCCGTGTGACATGCGTGGTTTTCACGCACCCATTTACATCAATGGGTGCGTGATGCGCGAACAACGCACAAATATAGGACAAGTCGTGCGTTTTTTGCAGCGGACTCACGCTGCGCAAAACTCACGGACTGTCTGCACTGCCCCATAGACTAACATAGGTCTGTACAACACGCGTGAAAATCACGCGCGTTGCACGGACGTAATATACGTTCGTGTAAACAAGCCCTTATGCACATTTTAGGCAAAGCCGCAACAAAATCTGCAACACAGATTATGTGCGGCTTTGATGCGGACAGTGTCTGTAGAAAGACGTCTGGTCATACCCTTAAAATAGACTAAAGCAGCAAGTCTTCTAACATTCTCAATCCTTGTCTGAAATCTCAATTAAGCATGAGCTGCGCAAATCTTATATTTGTATTGACTGCCTATACCGACATGTGGACCTGCTTTATTTTTTATTTTCCTGCGTTTAGGGTACTATTGCAAATTTTAACTACACAGACTTTGTTTATTCCAAAAGTTATTTTTTTTTACATTTTTAAATTTTCTTCTTTCAAATACAAAATTCTTTCAATAATTTTCATCTATAAAATTGCTTCGCACTGAAAAAAATTACATTCCCCCCCCCCCCCCCTACGATAAAAATAGAGCAAAAAAATAAATAAATATATATATATTTTTTTTATTATTTTATTTTCCTGCTTTCAACCAAACAGTTTTTTAACATCTGGGGACACCTCATTACACCATCTTCCCCATTGCTGAGAACATTTTCTAGTTGCCTTCATGTTTTTACATGTAATACCTTTAAGATGGATGTATCTCAGGACCGCTACCTTCATTCTGGGGCTCATTGGAGATCCATTGTTCCAGTATCATTTTTCTAGCAATATATAAACTACACCCTAGAGATCTTTTTGGGGAATTATTTAGAGTTGTCCCAAGACTACATCAAAGTATACATGTAATTGGACTGCAATCTATCTCAACGTTATAAATTCTATTCAAAACTTCTATAACCCTGTTCCAGTATCTTATTAACTTTGGACAATTCCACAACAAGTGGATCAAATCTCCCTGCAAGCCCTAACATCTTGTACAACTATCCGTCTCTCGATAACCCATTGAATATTCCAAAGTTAACTACTTGTTTGAGATGGATTGGTCAAATCCTTTGTTAGAAAAGCACACAAAACACTTCTTTGAGACGAGGTTATGTTTTATTGATAGAGAGAATATAGAAATGATAGCTGTTTGTACTGCTATTTCTCTTTCATGAAACCCTTTTTTAAAGATGTTACTTTTTGCACACATGGTGCGGGTCGGTGCGGGAAGTTCTGATATTTGCAAAGAACTTTTGATTGTTTTTCCTGCTTTGCACTTTTGAATTGTAAACATTAGGTTTTTTGAGATTCTGTTAGGAAAGTTTTATTTAAAATGTATGCTTATTTGATGCAATGAAATGAAATATACACTGAGCTATGCAGAACTTCTCAGGAAATGATTTTTCTGATAAAGTGTTAAATATGCTTTGCTTTCAAGTTTGGGGCAGTTGGATTTCTCAATAGAGACAGATGGACTTTAAGGAAGTTCAACTTTATCCCAGTTTCAGTTGTTAGTGTCAAAATATGCTATATGAAGCAAAACTGCATTAGACTAGTATTTTGTGTAAGATACTCACTGTCATGTGCAAAATGTCACCTGGTTGTGGTTAAAGCCTATATAAACGTGTGCTTATGTGATGAAGCTCAGACAACTGCTGATCTGCCATTTGTCTCCTTGCCGCAAGAATAAAAGAAGCACTTATTCAGATGAATCATTGAATTTTTATTGATAAGAATGGAAAATTCTCCTAACAGATTCCTGAAAGCGGATGGAAGGGTCTGATTTTGTAACCCTCTGATAAAGCAGAATTATAGGCTGATCATTTCCCACCAGCCAGATAGTCTCCAAGTTGTTGTATAATCATTGTCATATGTTAACCCGAGATTTGAGCGTGGTCTCACAATCTGTCCATTCTGCACTTCTATGATCCTCTCTCTCAGGTCCTGCTCCTCAGATCTTAATAAGTTGATGTTTTCCTTAGGATCTTCTACCTCTTTCAGGACTAGCTCTGTAAGGTCATCCTGCACGGTGGGCTCTGGGTCTGAGCTCTCTGGTTGAGATGATGAAGAAGAGGAGGGTTCTTTAATGTTTTCTGGTCTTTCTTTGCTCTCTCTACTTTTTTCTTGAGTGACTTTCTTTCCAGAGATTTTAGATTTAGCAACTTTCCACCAATATCTGACATCATCACTCATTCTTAGCCAGCCCCCTAAAACAAAATAACACAATTATAAAGCCGCAACACAAAGTACCTGCAATACCTTTATATACCTACAATATATAAACTATGCCTCGTTCACACTTTGCAGTGTTGGTTAATTTTTTGTGCAGTGAATGGATAGTTATGATACCCATTTACACAACTGTTTGTGAATGCTGTGGTTTTGAGTGCCTATTGCATTTTTAACCTCATCATGCCTAAATCCTGGAATTTTTGTACACACAGGTTACGTGTATGGTGGGGTGCGGTGTACATCACTATCGCTGAGTGAGGACGAGCTCCAGTAATATTCTAGTAAATATTGTGGGCCGCCCAGAAGGATACAGGAATAATGTATATAAACAATTGTAGGTAGGAACAGCTGACTTTGTTTATGGCGACCAATCAAATTTAAGTTTCCATTGTACTATTGAAGGTTAAAATATGAAAGCAGAGATATGATTGGTTTCCATGAGCGGCAGCATTGTATTTTTCCTCTAAATTAGATTTAGACCCCCTGTGTATTCTTCTGAAGAGAACGGCGTATTCAGCGATGCACATTTAAGATTTATTAGGGCATATGGACATAATAGAGGGGGACCCCTTAATCAGTAACCTCCTCTATTACCCGGGTTGTGTAAAGTAATCAGGTTCCGATACTAAACTCCTGCATATTACTTCGTCTTGTAGCACCTTCTGTTCACATGACATTCACATAGGAAGCAGCGTCTCATCCAGGAGAAGACGGAATAACTGCAGTCACACTTTCTATAAGAGCTTGATGTACAGACACCATACACACTATAAAAGACGACTTACTTCTCTTTATATTCTCCTCTTCTATCCAGCATTCAGGATCGATATTATGGATCTTTTCATTGAATTTCCAATCCATTGACCTGTGAAGTGCAAAAAAGGAAAAATGAAAAGATATGTGAATTATTGCATGTTATAGAACAACTTCTGGAGACACAGTCCTTTCTTTTACTGAATTTTATGTTACCCTATTTCTCATACTTGGGGTTTAAATTTATACTATGTTTTAATTAAAAAAATGGTACCTTGTCCTGACTCAGCCTCTAGGGCCTCATTTATTAATATAACCTGTGGGGTCTACATGTCCCAGCACAAAACATAAAAAAGACATAAAATAAAATGATGAGAGTGAAATAAATAACATACCTTGTATCTGCAGATAATATGTCATCAAGATGAAACTGTGAAAGACAATGAATAAAGACGTTAGTTCCTATTTGTGACATACAAGGAACCCCACAATCCGGCATCTCTAGATTGTAAGCGCTAACGGGCAGGGGACGCTCATTTGTCCCGTGGAATATATTATACCTGCTGTAGAAATGAAGGTTATTACTATTATTATTATTATTAAGGCTGGGTTCACACACCCTATTTACGGACGTTAATCGGGCGTTTTAGCCCCGAATTACGTCCGAAAATACGGTTCCAAAGCATCGGCACACATCTGCCCATTCATTTGAATGGGTTTTACGATGTTCTGTGCCGACGGTCATTTTATTTACTCGCGCCGCTGTCAAAAGACGGCGTGTAAAAAAGACGCCCGCGTCAAAGAAGTGCCTGTCACTTCTTGAGACGTAATTGGAGACATTTTCCATTGACACAATGGAAAAACAGCTCCAATTACGTCCGCGAAAAGCGCCTGCACTTGCCATTACGTCTGAAATTGCGGAGCTGTTTTCTCCTGAAAACAGCTCTGTGATTTCAGCCGTTACGGACGTGTACGTGTGAACATACCCTAATAAAGCATGAGCGGCTGAGCTGCAGGAAACATTATGTCAAAGATACAGGAGAAGGCCTTCAATCTCCATTAGACTTCACCAGAACGTCCTAATACAAGTCTCTTTGTTCTGTGCCATCAATTTCTCCTTTTCCATCACTAAACCTACAAAACCCCAGTAATTCAGTGGATAAAATCTTGACTCACAGGTTCCTGCTGGTTGATGTGATGGATTATATATTCCCACTGAAGGAAGGTTTTGTCACGTTCTTCTTTTGGGGAATGAACATGAAATAAATGTTCTCCTTCAGTTTCCACAGACACAATTTGATATAATTGGTGAAGCTGTTTTGTGGCCATCTTGATTTTGGACACCGGCCACATCCTGCAAGAAATGAAGAAGACAGAGAATAAGATTTAGCGGAGAATCATTGTTGGAACAATTTCTCTATATTATAAGTTATAATTCTTACTACATTATAGTTCATATTATTATTATCAGCCTTTATTTAGACAGCACCACATATTACACAGCTCATTATGGGGGAGGGGGCTGTTATAACACAAAGTATATTGAGATTTATAGTAGATAAGACTTGTGGCAATATACCATATGATGCATTACTGCAAAATTAGTGAGGTTTTCTATGGTAATGTGATCAGTTTAGTGGACATATGGAAGGATATATAATTCCCATGATCCCTTACCTTCTAGGCATGAATTCATCCATTAGAGGGTTGTAATCTATCCATAGGAGTTCCTCCGCCAGAAATGAATCCTGCTGCCTTGATATTACAGCCAGCACTGTTATTAGAGGCGCTCTCCTAAACTCGATAATTTTCTCCCTCTTTTGTCCGATCTTCTCTTTTTTAATCAGCTGCGTAAGTAAATGGAGACAGAATTACACACTGGGAGTATACACTGGTTTTATATATAGCCTTCCCTATCCTAACCTCTGTATACAGCTACTAGTCACCACTGCTGTATACAGAGGACAGTGCTGTACAATGTACTGGACAGATCTACAACTTCTCTCACAGCAGAGCTTCATTCTCAGCCCAACCTGGAGATCAGACAGAACATATGGAAGATGTATGACCAATATTACTCTGAATATATTCACTGATGACATTCATAAAGCATTTATGAAAATAACACTCGTCCATATACAATCATCTCTTCATATACAACCTGCTGGTCAGATACATAGAACTGCAATTACCTCAGAGAAGATTCCATGGACGATCTGGGATGTTTTCAGGAAGACCAGTTCTCCAGATAATCTCTCCTTAAAGTCAGGGACATCGGTGATCACTGGGTTTATAAGATGGTCACTGAACTGTCTGCCTTCCCTTTGGAGGCGTTCTTCCGATTCGTCATCGGCGGCCCTAAAAGTTGAATAAATAATTAGGAAAATGAGAACATTGAATGACTGGATCATTATTGTACATGCAGCATT
The DNA here is from genome assembly GCF_050947455.1 of Rhinoderma darwinii. NCBI lineage: Eukaryota > Metazoa > Chordata > Amphibia > Anura > Rhinodermatidae > Rhinoderma > Rhinoderma darwinii. The sequence goes on along the minus strand of NC_134691.1, from coordinate 44,671,714 downwards.
AGCAGTGACTTTAAAGAGAAAGCTGAATGTATTCTGTATACTGCATCTACTATACATGGAAACAATACAATAAATAAACAATGTCTCCTCTGACAGATCCCATTTATTCCATCAGGATGAAAACAAATGGTAAGTACATTAGTTGGAATCAGTGTGCACATATTCTGTATGGATGTCTTATAGGATCCAGGAACTTGGCAGACAGAACTATAAAGTATAATGTCGTCTCTGTTTTTGCTAGAAGCAACCATTGAGGACCATCATAACAACTTAACCCTTTCAAGACCGAGCTCATTTTGACCTTCATGACCAGCCCCATTTTCTCAAATCTGACATGTGTCTCTTTATGTGGTAATAAGGGGGGATTCACACGAGCGTGTATTGGGTCCGTGCGGGCCGCGTGGTTTTCACGCGCCACGCACAGACCAATACAAGTCTATGGGGCAGTACAGACAGTCCGTGCTTTTTGCGCAGCGTTTGTCAGCTGCGCAAAAAGCGCGACATGCTCAATATCTCCGCGTATTTCGCGCATCACGCACCCATTGAAGTCAATGGGTGCGTGAAAACCACGCTGGTCGCATGGAAGCACTTCCGTGCGAACCGACTGAAACAGCGCACCAGCTGTCAAAAGGATGAATGTAAACAGAAAAGCACCACGTGCTTTTCTGTTTCCAAACATCCAAATGGAGTGTCTTTGAGATGAGCGAACCCGGACAATCGAACCGAACTTCACCGGGTTCGGCCGAACTCGTTTTGGCCGAACCCGGCAAAAAAAATTCCGGTACGCGACGTCAGGAGATAGTCACTGTCCAGGGTGCTGAAAGAGTTAATTATGATTTTTCTCATTTTAAATGTATCTGCTTGTAAAACAGATAGTAATACCACACAAAATAGTTACTATTTTACATATTCCATATGTCTACTTTATATTTGCATTGTTTTTTGAACATTATTTTATTTTTCTAGGACGTTACAACGTTTAGAACTTTAGCAGCAATTTCTCACGTTTTCAAGAAAATTTCAAAAGGCTATTTATACAGGGACCAGTTCAGTTCTGAAGTGGCTTTGAGGGCCTTATGTACTAGATAGACCCCATAAATCACCCCATATTAAAAACTGCACCCCTCAAAGTATTCAAAATAGCATTCAGAAAGTTTCTTAACCCATTAGGCACTTCACAGGAATTAAAGCAAAGTAGAGGTGAAATTTACAAATTTACAAATTCATTTGTAATACATTTTTTTCTGTAACACAGAAGGTTTTACCCGAGAAATGCAACTCAATATTTATTGCCCAGATTCTGCAGATTTTAGAAATATCCCACATGTGGCTCTAGTGTGATAATGGACTGAAATACCGGCCTCAGAAGCAAAGGTGCACCTAGTGGATTTTGGGGCCTCCTTTTTTTAGAATATATTTTAGGCACCATGTCAGGTTTGAAGAGGTCTTGTGGTGCCAAAACAGTGAGACGGTTTTGGAAACTACACACCTCAAGGAATTTATCTAGGGGTATAGTTAGCATCTTGACCCCACAGGTATTTTGCTATATTTATTGAAGTTTGTCTGTGAAAGTGAAAATCTACTTTTTTTTCTGAAAAAATATTAAAAAAAATAATATTTGCAAGGAATAAAGATTAAAAAGCCCCCAGAACTTGTAAAGCTACTTCACGCCAATACCCCATATGTGGTACTAAACTGCTGTTTGGACCCACGGCAGAGCTCAGAAGGGAAGGAGCGCCATTTGGATTTTGAAGCGCAGATTTTGCTGGATTGGTTTTCAGTTCCATATCGCGTTTGCAACGCCCTGGAGTAAGCAAAACAGTGGAATCCCCCCAAAACTGACCCCATTTTGAAGACTACACCCCTCAAGGAATTGTTCTAGGGGTATAGTTAGCATTTTGACCCCACAGTTTTTTTGCTGAATTTAGTGGAATTAGGCCGTGAAAATGAAAATCTACTTTTTTCTGAAAAAACATAGAAATTTTTAATTTTCACAATGAATAAAGGAGAAAAATTACCCCAAAATTTGTAAAGCAATTTGTCCTGATTACAGCAATACGCCATATGTGGTAATAAACTGCTGTTTGGACCCACGGCAGGACTCAGGAGGGAAGGAACAATATTTGGCTTTTGGAGCTCAAATTTAGCTGGAATGGTTTTCGGGTGTCATGTCGCATATGCAAAGCCCCTGAGGTACCAAAACAGTGGAAACCTCCCAAAAGTCCCTTTAGGGGACTGGAACGAGCGATCATTAGGTCGCTGGTACAATACACTGCAATACTAATGTATTGCAGTATAATGTCATTATACAGGCTCCTGTAACAGCGCGATCGCTGTTCCTGTCCGTTAGTCCCGGGTGTCAGCTGTAATACACAGCTGACACCTGCAGAATATGGAGCGTGCACAGCGCATGAGCCCGCTCCATAAATAACCCCTCGCACCACGACATGCTATTAAGTCGTGGTGCGCCAAGGCGTTAATGCGCAGCGGATGGTGCAAAGTGAAAATTAAAATTTTCCACTGATATGCCATTTTAATGTACAATATATTGTGCCCAGTTTGTGCCACTGAAGACAAATACCTCATACAATGTTGAGCGGGTTCTCCCAGATATAAAATGTCATATATGTGGACGTAAGCTGGTGTTTGGGCACGCTGTGGGGGGAGGGAACACCATTTGGCTTTTGGAGCGCAGATTTTGCTTGGTAACTGTTCTGTTTGGGGTTTTGCTGGTATTTCAGTTTATGATGTGGGGGTATATGTAATCTGTGCGGAGTACATCAGGGCATAATAAGAGGGTATAATAATGGGGTACATAAATAATAATTCGCAGATATGTGGCCGGTGTCGCACTGATAAATGGTGCCCAATCTTATCCGCTTTTGGAACACTCTGCACATTTTGCATCGCCATATTCTGAGAGCCAGAACTTTTTTATTTTTTCTCCAACGGAGCCGTGTGAGGGCTTATTTGTTGCGGGACAATCTGTACTTTTCATTGGTACCATTTTAGGGTACATGTGATTTTTTTAAATCACATTTTATTAGATTTTTTTGGAAGCAAAGTGACAAAGAAACATTAATTCTGACAATGTTTTTCGTATATTTTTTTTACAGTGTTCACCGTGCGGTATAAATGACATTTTACTTTATTCTGCGGGTCGGTACGATTACGGCGATACCATATGTATATAGGTTTTTTATGTTTTGTGGCGATTGCGCAATAAAATCACTTTGATGAAATTATTTATTTTTTGTGTATTCTGAGAGTCATAATTTTATATTTTTCCGTCAAAAAAGCGGTGTAAGGGCTTGTTTTTTGCAGGACAGGTTGTAGTTTTTATTGGTATTATTTTGGGGTACATGCGACTTTTTGATCACTTTTTATTCTATATTTTGGGAGGGTTGATGACCAAAAAAAAGTGATTCTTGACATTGTTTTTTAATTTATTTTTTTTGCGGTGTTCACCGTGCGGGAAAAATAATATTATAGTTTTATAGTTTGGGTCGTTACGAACGCTGTGATACCAAATATGTGTACTTTTTTTTAACATTTTCATTTTTTTCCTATAATAAAAGACTTATTATAGGGAAAAAAGCATTCTTTTTTTTTGTAACTTTTATAACTTGTTTTTACACTTTTATAAAACTTTTTTATTACTTTATTTTTTACTTTTTACTTGAAGCCTGGCAGCACTGATCGCTGCTATAATACATTACACTACCTAGGTAGTGTAACGTATTATAAACTGTCAGTGTGACGCTGAGAGTCACACTGACAGGAAGCTTATGAGAGCCAGCATCCGGCTGGTTCTCATAGGCTGCTGTGCATGGCAGACCCGGGCGCTGTTATATGGCCCCCGGTTCTGCCTTATAACCGACTGCAGCACCCGCAATCGGTCCCCGGGAAAGTTTGTTGTAGCAACAAACGTTCCACTTTGTTATAGCAACAAACTTTCCAGTTCGTTGCTACAACACACTTTCCCTGCGATCACATGACCGGGACCTGAACTAATCAGGTCCCGATCATATCTCCGGGACCAGAGGTAGGTGATAACAGCGCGATCCGGGTGTCAGCGCTACTCTGAGACACCCGGATCGCGCTTTTAACACCCACCGTGAATTCACGTCGGCACTGCACAGAGCCCAGCAAGTGCCGACGTGAATATACAGTGGGCGGTCGGGAAGCGGTTAAACTGTGTGACTATAGTTTCCCTCCTTATTTCAGGTTCTTTCCACGATTGAGTTGGCTCCGAGAGGAGATTATAGATCTGGACACTGCAGATTCTGCAGCCAACTCAATCGTGCAAGGATTGAAATTAGGAGGCTTGACGACTAAAGTGGATAACATCTGTAGAACCGAATTTGTTGTGTGTATTGTCATGTGTCCCTGTAATCTCTATTACATCAGGAGGACCATCCACCCGATATTCAAGAGATTCAGGCAGCATGTACGATCTATTGGGTACAAGGTAGGGATCTCCTCCTTTTAGTGAACGCATGCTTACATATCATGGAGGTAATCCCAGGGGAATGTGGATTGCGGGCATTTTGTGCATTAAACACGCTTTCACAGGGGGGGAATAGACATAACCTTTTGCTTCAAAAAAGAGGCAGAAATTGATCTTACAGGCGGAAGCCCTCGTTCCATTAGGTCTTATTGATCGCAAAGATCTAAGTGCATTTTTTAAGTTAAAGTATGTTATTCTATTCATCTTATACAGATGTAACTGCGTAGACTCTGTCCAAACATTTGTTGTGTCTTATGTATCACTGTAATGTACGATTTAAAGTTGCCTTGTTTCTATATAACGCCGAGGCCTTTACAAAGTATAAGGGTACACGTGAAACTGCCGTAGGTTAACACTCCACATCCCACTACTGCCTATGCTGAATAAAGTAGAAATCAACATTGCTAAATAGTGAGCACAGTGGTTTTTCTCATCATACAAATACTTGATCTAATGCTGCACCGCAGGGTCTAATGACTAATGTCTAATTTTCATAAAGGGAAGCTCTAACCGTGAAAGTGCAGGTGTCTCTAAGAAAGTGGCCATTCAGTACATAAATATACTGATAGAGATATATATATATATATAATACAACACATTCCTCCATAAATCATATCTAAATAGCAGTATTAGGGTAGTGGGGGTTATTACTCCATGCAAACAGCCCTTACAAGCTTGTCCACCATTAACCCCTTCCCGACATGCGCCGTACATGTACGGCGCTGTCGGGAGGTGCTTCCCGCAAAGCGCCGTAGATGTACGGCGCAGTGATGGTGCGGGCTCAGAAGCAGAGCCGGCACCATCACCGCGGGGTGACAGCTGTATTATACAGCTGGCACCCTCCTGTAACTGCCAGGACCGGAGCTATTCTCCGATCCGGCAGATTAACCCCTCAGATGCTGCGCTCAATAGAGCGCAGCATCTGATAGGTTTTCACCCTACCGGCAACCCAGTGATGCAATCGCTGGGTTGCTGTGGCAATCGGACGCCAGAAAATGGCGTCCGAGTTTGCCTTGTACGGGAGCCGATGAGGACCCGCCTGCGGCGTGTCCTCATAGGCTTGCTGTCAGTGAATAACTGACAGCGCTAATACACTGCACTTCGTATGTAGTGCAGTGTATTAGAGTAGCGATCGGGGCATCAGGCCCTCATGTCCCCTAGTGGGACAAGTCAGAAAAGTAAAAAAAAGATAATAAAAATGTGGTAAAGCAATAAAAACACACACATTTCAAATAAAAATAAAGCTAAACTGACTTTTTTCCCATAGTAAGTCTTTTATTATGGGAAAACCCATAAAAAAAAAACAAAACTATACATAATTGGTATCGCCGCGTCCGTAACGACCCAAACTACAAAACTATTATGTAATTTATCCCGCACAGTGAACGCCGTAAAAAAAAACATGAAAAACAACGCCAGAATCTTTGTTTTTAGGTCACATTTCCTTCCAAAAAATGCTATAAAAAGTGATCAAAAAGTCACATTTACTCCAAAATAGTACTAATAAAAACGACAATCCGTCCCGCAAAAAATAAACCCTGACACCGCTTTGTGCACGCAAAAATAAAAAAGTTATGGGTTTTAGAATATGGCGACATAGAAAACAAATGATTTTATAAAAAAAGTGATTTTATTGTGCAAAAGCTGCAATACATAAAAAAAAACTATATAAATTTGGTATCGCCGTAATCGTATCGACCCGCAGAATAAAGCTAACATGTAATTTATGGCGCACTGTGGATGCCGATAAAAAAAACAATAAAAAACGATTCCAGAATTGTTTGTTTTTGGTAATTTCCTTTACCAAAAAATGAAATAAAAAGTGATCAAAAAGTCGTATGTGTTCCAAAATGGTACCAATAAAATCTACAGCCCGTCTCGCAAAAAACAAGCCTGCACACCGCTCAATCAACTGAAAAACAAAAAAGTTACGGCACTAGTAATGCGGTGATGAAAAAACATCTGAATGTGCAGGCCGGAGGGGAACATTCCTTCAGTTTCAGGGCCCTAGTATTTAGGAACTAGGAAAAGGAAGGGACATAGCACATCCGCTGGAAGCGAGGGCGCCCGTATTATACCAGCGGAAAACTTTCCCAGCAATATTTCCCAAACAACGAAGGAGAAAAAGTCCCCAAAAGGTGCAGAGTGTTACAAAAGGGGGATAAGAAAGAAAACCGTTTATCAGTGTTACACCGGCCTGTGCATAACGGATCGCTTCACAGCGTAACACACATCTATGGAGAATTGTATTATTTACCCCATTATTATACCCTCTTATTATGCCCTGATGTTCTCCGCACAGATTACATATATCCTGATGTTCTCCGCACAGATTACATATATCCTGATGTTCTCCGCACAGATTACACATGCCCCCACATTATAAACAGAAATACCAGCAAAACTCAAACAAAACTACCAAGCAAAATCCATGCTCAAAATGGCGGTCTATTCCTTCTTAGCCCTACAGCGTGCCCAAACAGCAATTTATGGCCACAAGTAAGGCATTACCATACCCGGGAGAACCCGCTTAACAATTTATGGGGTTAGATTCTCCAGGGGCACAACATATTGTGCGATGAATAGGCAGATCAGTGGAAAAATTGCAATTTTCACTTTGCACAATCCACTGCGTATTCATTTCTGAAAAACACCTGTGGAGTCTAAATTCTCACTACACCCCTTGATAAATGCCTTTAGGGGTGTAGTTTCTAAAACGGGGTCACTTTTGTTTTGTACATCAGGGGTTTTGCAAATGCAACATGGCGTCCGCAAACCATTCCAGCAAATTCTACGCTCCAAAAGATAAGTACCGCTCCTTTTCTTCTGAATGCTACCATATACGTAAACAGCCTATTATAACCACATATGGGGTGTTACCGTACTCGGGAGAAATTACTTTACAAATGTTGGGGTGCTTTTTCTTCTCTATTCCTTGTAAAAATGAAAAATGTTGATCTAAAACTACATCTTGTTGGAAAAAAAAATTATTTTTCATTTTCATAGCTTAATTCTAATTAATTCAGCAAAAAACCTTTGGGATCAAAATTTTCACTATACCCCTATATGATTCCTCAGGGGGTGCAGTTTCCCAAATGGAGTCAATTTTGGGGTGTTTCCACTGTACTAGTACTACAGGGGCTCAGCAAATGTGACATGGCGCCCAGACACTATTCAAAATCCAAATGGTGCTAGTTCCATTCTGAGCCCTACCGTGTGTCCAAACAGATGTTTGTGACCACATGTGGGGTATTGTTTTACTCGGGAGAAGTTGCTTTACTAATTTTATGGTGCTTTTTCTCCTTCAGTCCTTGTGGAAATGAAAAAAAAAATACCTAAACCTACATTTTATTTGAAAAAATGTAGATTTTCATTTTTACGGCCTACTTCCAATAAGTTCTGTAAAACACCTGTGGGGTCAAACTGCTCACTGTACTCCTAGATAATTTCCTCATGGCGCTCTTTCCATTCTAAGCCCTGCTGTGTGTCCAAATAACTGTTTATTATCACATGTGGGGTATTGTTTTACTCGGGAGAAATTGCTCTACAAATATTGTGGTGCTTTTTCTACTTTAGTTCTTTTGGAAATGAAAAAAAATTAGCTAAACCTACATTTTATTTGAAAAAATGTAGATATTCATTTTCATGGCCTAGTTCCAAAAATTTTTGCAAAAAAACTGGCTGGTCAAAATGCTTGCTACATCCCTAGATAAATTCCTTGAGGGGTGTAGTTTCCCAAATGGGGTCACTTTTGGGGGGTTTCCACTGTTTTAGTTCCACTAGACCTGTTCAAAGCTGACATGGTGCCTAAAATATATTCTAATAAAAAGGAGACCCAAAATCCACCAGGTGCTCCTTTGCTTCTGAGGCCGGTGCTTCAGTCCAGTAGCACACTAGAGCCACATGTGGGATATTTCCTAAAACTGCAGAACCTGGGCAATAAATATTGAGTTGCATTTCTTGGGTAAAACATTCTGTGGTACAAAAAAAATGGATTCAAAATGAATTTCTGGAAAAAAATAATGAACTTTGTAAATTTCACCTCTACTTTGCCTTAATTCCTGTGCAATGTCTAAAGGGTTAAGAAACTTTCTAAATGCTGTTTTGAATACTTTGAGGGGTGCAGTTTTTAAAATGGGGTGACTTATTGGGGGTTTCTAATATCTAAGGACCTCAAATCCACTTCACAACTGAACTGGCCCCTGTAAAAATATCATTTTGAAATTTTCTTGAAAATGTGAGAAATTGCTGCTAAAGTTCTAAGCCTTGTAACGTCCTAGAAAAATAAAATGATGTTCAAAAAACGATGCCAATCTAAAGTAGACATATGGGGGATGTTAGTTAGCAGCATTTTTGTGTGGTATAACTGCCTGTCTTACAAGCAGATACATTTAAATTGAGAAAAATGCTAATTTTTGCAATTTTTCGCTAAATTTTGGTGTTTTTCACAATTAAATACTGAATGTATCGGGCAAATTTTGCCAGTAACATAAAGTCCAATGTGTCACGAGAAAACAATCTCAGAATCACTTGGATAGGTAAAAGCATTCCGGAGTTATTACCACATTAAGTGAAACATGTCAGATTTGAAAAATGAGGCTCTGTCAGGAAGGTCAAAAGCGGCCAAAGAGGGAAGGGTTTATACTGACCTATTGGGCCATATGAGGTAATAGAGGGGGGCCCCATACTCATAACTCCCTCTATAAGACTGGAGATACATTTATTATTTGTGGAGTGATGGCTCCAATGTAAACTACGAGTGACAGTTACAGTCCATAGAGTTACACTGAGTTACATGTACATGAATATTAATCAGAAAGACATGGACATAAAGAAAAGTTGTGCACAAGTTAAATGCATGTCAAGTGCAAGGTCTGTGTCTATATATATTCTCCACATACATATACTGTACAAATATGATTACTGCTCAATAGTCATTGTAATGCAGGAGAAATCAGTATCTGAACATCCCAGGGCAGATTGTCTGTAGCTGGGATCCAGCAGCTCTGGGGGTAAAACACACAATCCCTTGTTATGATTCCTGATGGAACAGCAGATCTGGGATATCTACTTCTCTTACATAACCTGAAGAAATAAACCTTTGTTCACACTATAAAATACAGGATTTATTTATTCCCAGTGTGAACAGGGACAAGCTTCGTAGAGACAAAATGTTTCTACAAAACATCATCTCGTGTTTAATAATATTGTGGAAATCTAAACATTTTAGAAACACTTGAGATTCTCCTCCTTCACTTACCAGATATTTTTTTCGGCCCGGGTCAGACTGGAACTCTTATCGAGTTTCAAACCTTTCTTCACTTTCCTCAACATTTTGTAATCACTTTGCTAATTAACGAGACGTGCAGCGCACAAGAACCAATCAGCAAGATTCTAAAGGCCCCGCCCTGGGAGAGCTGCCCTTATAGTAGTAGTGATGTCACAATGAGCATTGGTATGTAGTAGTGATGTCACAATGAGCATTGGTATGTAGAAGTGATGTCACAATGAGCACTGGTATGTAGTAGTGATGTCACAATGAGCATTGGTATGTGAGCAGCAGGTACATTGATGAAGAACATATCAGTGAATATTATATACAGAGCTGTGTAGATAGTTCTTCAGTGTCAGTAATCATGGATCTTTCCGGAAGCCAGAGGCGTAGCTAGGTTCACCAGCACCCGGGGCAAAGATTCCGTTTGGCGCCCCCCGCAACCTCTTTCCCGACATCTCCTTCCCCCTCGCCGTGTTTGTTTTCTCTACCAATCGACGTGTCATTTCTTTTTATGTAACTCGAGCATATAAACATTTGTACATTTCACAAGCAATATGGTTCTATACACAACACCAGAACCAAGCTCAGTACATATATACAGCCCCAGAAGCAAGCTCACTACATATATACAACACCAGCACAAATACAGCTCAATTTAGTGCAACCCCTGGTGTATAGGTGTGTACGGCGTACAACTACAGCTCCCAGCATGGCCCAAACAATGATAAGGATATGCTGGGAGATGCTGTTTCACAAAAAATAAATCCTATCATAATCATACCACCCATCATCTCTCTGCACATCATACAGTGACTACAATACTGATTAGAGGCAGAACAAACATTTACATTAAGTGACTCACCGGTGACGTCTCAGATTCTAGTTCTTCCTCTCCATCCGGTCCAGACCTCTATGATGACTTCTCCCGGTCACAGCCCATTTCTGCAGTTTGCCGCTCAGATGTCTTCAGCTTCTCACTTTACCTACATTTCTGCACCTATAAATAAATATAACGTTATCATTATACCACACACTACGCCCCTACATATAATAGCGCCATACACTGCACCTCTAATTATAATAGCACCATACACCGTGTCCCACACACACACTGTGCCCCCTGTAGATAGTGCCTGCCATAGGGCCCCTGTAGATAGTGCCCCCATATAGACCACCCCTGTATATAGTGTCCCACAAATAACTCCCCCTATAGTGCTCTACAGATAGCCCACCCCTGTATATAGCCCCCTGTAGATATAGCCCACCCCTGTATATAGAGCTCTACAGATAGCCCAACCATGTATGTAGCCCCCCTGTAGATATAGCCCACCCCTGTATATAGTGCTCCACATATAGTCCACCCCTGTATATAGTGTTTCACAGATAGCCCACCCCTGTATATAGCCCACCCTTGTACATATAGTCCACCCCTGTATATAGTGCTCCACTAGATAGTCCACCCCTGTATATAGTGTTCCACAGATAGCCCACCCCTGTATATGCTATATACAAGGGTGGGCTATCTGTGGAGCACTATATACAGGGGTGGACTATATGTACAAGGGGGCTATATACAGGGGTGGGCTTTCTGTGGAGCACTATAGGGGGAGCTATTTGTGGGATACTATATACAGGGGTGGGCTATATCCACAGGGGGACTATATACAGGGGTGGGCTATATCTACAGGGGGACTATATACAGGGGTGGGCTATATCTACAGGGGGACTATATCTACAGGGGGACTATATACAGGGTTGGGCTATCTACAGGGGGACCATATCTACAGGGGGACCATATCTACAGGGCTGGGCTATACACAGGGCTGGGCTATACACAGGGCTGGGATATACACAGGGCTGGGATATACATAGGGGGGCTATATCAACAGGGGTGGGCTATACACAGGGGGGCTATATCTACAGAGGGGCTATATCTACAGGGGGCTATATACAGGGGTGGGCTATATACAGGGGGAATATATCTACAGGGGGGGCTATATCTACAGGGCTGGGCTATATACAGGGTGACTATAACTACAGGGGGGCTATAAACAGGGGTGGGCTATCTATGGAGCACCATATACAGGGGTGGGCTATATCTACAGGTGTAGCTATAGCTCACCCCTGTATATGGTGCTCTATAGACAGCCCACTCCAGTATATAGCCCCCCTGTAGATATAGTTCCTCTGTATATAGCCCAGCCCTGTAGATATAGTTCCCCTGTAGATATAGTTCCCCTGTAGATAAAGCCCCCCCCCGTAGATAAAGGCCCCCCGTGTAGACAAAGTCCCCCCCCCCCCGTGTAGACAAAGTTCCCCCCTCCCCTCGCAGATACAGCCACACACTTTTATTACAATTTAAAAAAATAAAAAAATTCAAACTCACCTTATTCCCGCTCCCACGCCGTCCGGCAGCCATGGAGACCTGCTCTCTTCTGCGCAGGTCTTCAGGGAGTTGAACACAGCATCTAAGAAAGGCGCTGATTGGCTGGGCAGGATGACTTTCCCTGTCAGTCAGTCAGCGCCTTTCATCGACGGAAGCTTTACTGGTACAAAAGGTACCAGTTGCTTCATTCGTGGAAAGGCGCGGAAAGGCCGGGCACGGAACGTGCCCGGTCATTCATTGCTTCTAATTGTACCTGTGTCCTTGCGACACACGTACAATTATAGTGCAGGAGGAGGTGGCGCTGGCGCCCCCCTCTGAACTGCGCCCGGGGCACATTCCCCGCCTGCCCCCCCCTAGCTACGCCCCTGCGGAAGGTATTCTGTTATATGTTATGTGATTTTTTCAGTTTGTTTAGTATTTGGTTCTGTCACTTGATGTTTTTATTTCAGTCCAATCCATTTTTGGGAAAACACCTCATAGATTCCATCTATAGCCTAGATTCTAATAATTTCATAATATAAAGTGTACCCCCAATTATATGTAATAAATAACATTGTGCAGCACTTACTGATTACTGTAATATACTCTACTACTGTGTTTTGTCCTCTTGGACTGTTCCGCATGGACTTTTATATTACCCATACTGCACACCTCTCATGTAATACACAGAAGGAGACAGCAGGGCCGCACTGTTCATGAGATGAGCATCTGAATTCAATGGGAGAAGAAGGCTGCAATACCTGTGAATCGCCACTAAATGTGTCGAACATTCACAGTGAGCAAGAAGAAATGAAGGGGCTTACGAGCGCTGCAGCCTCTTCAAAATAGCTGATCGGCGGGGGTCCCAGGAGTCAGCCCCCGACCCATCAGCAATTGATGGCCTATGCTGAGGATAGGCCATCAATTTTTATTGGCTGGTAAAACCCCTTTAACTTTATTAACAACACACAGAGGAGACAGGGAGAAGAGCTGCTCCTCACAGACACTGACAGGCAAGATGAGATGTTGCTGTAGGTAGAAATACTTTATAACTTCTGCTCTTCAATAACCTATTATTCACCTGTTATATACCCGGACAGTATTACCTGAATGCCAGGGGTCACATGACTGCCGCCATCCTTAGTCTATTCAGTTATCCTATAAATTCATTTCTATGGACTAATCTGTGAGCAGTACCACTACAACTACACTGGTATAAAAAGGCATATGATCCAAATTTAAAATACATATATATCAGAAAGCTGTATAATTTCCTACTCTAGAAATAAATCGATAAAAAAATTGAATAAAAAGTAATGAAAAAGTCAAATTTACACCAAAATAGTACCAATAAAAACGACAGCCCTTCCTGCAAAAAATCCCTGACATAGCTTTGTCGACGTAAAAAATAAAAGTTATGCGTCTTAGAATAGGGAGACACAGGAATTTTTTTTTCTTTTTAAAAAGTGATTTGTGTAAAAGCTGCAATACAAAAACTAAATTTGGTATTGCCGTATTTGTATCAACCCGCAGAATAAAATTAACATGTAATTTATGGCGCACAGTGAATGCCAAAAATAATCACAATAAAAAACTATTCCAGAATTGCTTGTTTTGGTAATTTCCTCTTCTAAAAATGAAATAAAAAGTGATCAAATAGTCGTATATGTCCCATAATGGTACCAATAAAATCTACAGCTTGTCTCACAAAAAACAAGCCCGCGCACTGCTCCATCAACCGAAAAATAAAAAAGTTATGGCACTAGTAATGCGGCGATGAAAAAACATCCCGATCTGAAGACCAGAGGGGAACATTCCTTCAGTTTCAGGGCCCTAGTATTTAGGAACTAGGAAGGGAAGGGACATAGCACATCTGCTGGAAGCGAGGGCACCCGTGTTATACCAGGGCAACACTTTCCCAGTAAAATTTCCCAAACTACTGTAGTATATCTGGGGCAATAATGGGCTGCATATTGTTACAATGTTATATGACTTGACCCAGAGTGCTGGGTGTGGTCACTCAGCAGTGGCGGATTAAGTGTACCCTGTGCCTTGGGCTGTTGACACAACTTGGGCCCCCTTCTCTCCCCTCGCACGCAATTCGACCCCCCCCCAACCCGCTGACACAGTACCCGTCAGTGCCACTAACCTGACGGATACAGGTTTTAGCACTAGATACAGACGCTATTTATTCAGGATATAAAGCAGCTGTATCTCAAAAAGTAAAAATAATTTTTAATAAAAAGTATTTAGAAAGTTGCACCAAACACACTGTTTTATTAGAGAAACAAAAAAAAAGAATAAAAAAAAAGGTATCACCTCTCTTTAACCCCTTAATGACCAAGCTTGTTTGGACCTTAATGACCAAGCCAGATTTGTCAAATCTGGTATGTGTGACTTTATCAGAGAATAATTCTGCAATAGTTTTGCATATCCAAGGAATTCTGACATCGTTTTTTTGTCCCATGTTGTACTTTATTTTATTGGTAAAAGTAGACTGATACGATTTGTGTAAATTAATGAAAAAATATCTAAATTTATGACATTTTGTAAAAATTAACATTAACATTTTTCCCTATTTGGAACTGGCAATATGTCACATATGTGTACATACATACTGTACATTTTTTTAATTAAATATATATTTCCATCTCTTTACTCTATTCCAGCAGCAATTTTGAAAAAATAAAATACATTTTGAACAATTTAGAAGACTTACAAATTTAATAATCATTTCATACATTTTGAAGTACATTTTGTTTTCCTGCACCAGGTTTTCAGGGCCTCATAGGGGTCAGAATGATGGAAACCCCCACAAATGACCCCATTTTGAAAACTATACCTATTAAGGTATTTATCTAGAAGTGTAGTGAGTATTTTGACCCCACAGTTTTTTTGTAAGAACTCATGCAAAGCAGGTGAAAAAAAATAAAATTCCACTTTTTCCACAAACGTGTTATTGTAAAGACAGATTTCTTTGTAAAGCGAACATGAGAATAAAGAAACACACCCAAAAATCTATCACCCTGTTTCTCCTGTCTTCATAAATACCACCATTGTGGCCCTAATACGCGGCCTGAACACACGGCAGGGCCCAAAAGGAAGGGAGCACCTGGAGGCTTTCAGGATACATATTTTGCTTGAAAATGTTTTAGACCCCACCGCATATTTGGAGAGGCTTTGAGCTGCTAGACCGATAGAAACTCCCCATAAATTACCCCATTTAGAAAACTAGACCCCCTTTGATGCCACAAACATTTTGACCCCACAGTTTTTTGCTAAATTTAATGTAAAGCACGTGGAAAAAAATAAAATTCCACTTTTTACACAAATGTGTCATTGTAAAGACAGATTTCTTTGTAAAGCGAACATGAGAATGAAGAAACACACCCCAAAATCCATCAAGCTGTTTCTCCTGTTTTCAAAAGTACCCTCATTGTGGCCCTAAAACGCTGCCTGGACGCATGGCAGGGCCCAAAAGGAAGGGAGCACATGGAGGCTTTCAGGGCACAATTGAATAAATTATAGGCCCCATATCAAGCATTTAGAAGCAATGAGCTGCCTGAGCAAAAAAAAAAAACACCCAGAAATGACCCCATTTTAAAAACTAGACCCCCTAAAGGTATTCATCTAGTGGTGTAGTGAGCATGCAAAAGAGAAGTGAAGCTGTGTATTTATAACGGATGCATGTCGCTATAGACGTATTTGCCTGTACTTATGACTATGGCTTGCTAAAGAAGCAGTTGTCCCTCATCTGATGTCATTGTGGACAGAATTCTGTCCTAATATAAAATCAGTCAGAGAGGAAAAAATAAACTATACTGGAGTGACGGGCAATATTTAAAAAAAAATAATGGAGGAAAATGCATCCAACTATGTTGCAAACTCGAGTCTGTTCACTCAACACCTGCACGGCTGTCATGACAAGGTTTTTTTTTTTCAGTGACTGGTTGTACAACGTCTCTTTAGCTCCATCAATCCCTATATGACGAACGTGCCAACTGATTCTGCCCAGCAAGGTAGGAACTGTTATGTGCACAAAACAACCAACGGTTAAAGTATATATAAAGGGGCAGTGTCCAAAACCATCTATAGGAACAGTAAGGGTATGTTCACACAGGCGATTTTCAGCCGTTCTTCGAGCCGTAAACGCCCCGAAAAACGTCTAAACATGCGGGGGGCTGAACGCCTCCTAACATCTGCCCATTAATTTCAATGGGAAAAACGGCGTTCCGTTCCCACAGGGCGTTTTTAAAAACGGCCACGTAAAATAAAGCAACGTAAAAAGAAGTGCATGTCACTTCTTGAGCCGTTTTTGGAGCCGTTTTTCATTGACTCAATAGAAAAACAGCTCCAAGAACGGCCGTAAAAAACGCCGCAAAAAACGCAAGTTGCTTAAAAAACAGCTGAAAATCAGGAGCTGTTTTGGCTTGAAAACAGCTCCGTATTTTCAGACGTTTTTTTTAAGCGTGTGAATATACCCTAAAGGATCACTAATCCCCAAAATGATGTCAGTATTTCCAGAAGCATTGTCGGATGCAGGAGGTCCTGCGAAAACCCAAATGTAGTAAAGCCCATAGTGTATTGATTAGGAACAGCTCGATTATTAGTGATCCTCCAAATAAAAAAAAAAGATCATGCCCGTATCACCAATTAGAAATATTAATAAAAATAACAGCTTTGTTCAAAAGAAAAAAAATTATCTAAAATATGAAAGGGTTAAAATATTTTCTGAATAAATAAACTCTACTACCTCTCCCAAAAGAATTCCTCCCCACTTGGAAAGCCCACAAACTAAAATGAAAATATAAATTTAAATTTAGTTGAAATGGGCACATCGGGCAGTAGAATCGACTATCCCTCCTCCTTCCATGCTTACTGGAAATCCGGCACCTTTTTTTGGGGATATCTTTGCGTCTCGGTGGAAGGGACGGGGTGAAGAAAATGGCGCTCTGAAAGACTTTGCACATCGTCAGACTTGTAGGGTTATGCAGGGTCATTGGAGTAAAATAGGAGACGCTCAATAACCTCCTCCTGGAACTGGAGGAAGGTGAGCGTTCCTTGTGTTTTTTTATAAAGTACAAACCCATTATAGGTAGTGATCTGAATTAGGTAGATTGCTACCTTTTTGTACCAGGCCCTGGTCTTCCGCTTCACTAAATACAGTTGAAGCATCTGGTCCGACAGATCTACACCCCCATGAATTTATTGTACTCTGTCACACAGACAGGCCTACGCTTTTCCACGATGGCCCCCTCTCTCTAACAGCCACCGTGGTGCCTGGATGCATAGTGGACAACATATAGATGTCCTTCTTCTCATTCCACTTTACTACAAGTAACTGCTCGCTTACCAGTGTGAATGACGCCCCCCTTTCCACACGTCTGGACACCAATTGCTTTGGGAATCCCACTCTGTTTTTATGGACTGTTTAGCAGGCCCCTGTATTTGCAGCATGGAGGGATTTAAAAAGGGGGACACTGCTATAAAATTATTAGTGTAGACGTGGTACCCTTGGTGCAGGAATGGCACCATTAGGTCCCACACAATTTTGCCAGATGTGCCAATTGTCTATGGGCAGCCTGGGGGATTAATTTGGCGGTCTTTGCCTTCATAGATCAAGAAACCACAGGTGTAACCTGTTGTGCTCTAGCACACTTTATATAGTTTAACGCCATATTTTGCACTTTTGGAGGGGATGAACTGCCGGAATGAAAGACGGTCTTTGTAGCTAATCAGGGATTCATCCACCGATAAATTTTGATCTGGGGTGTAGAATTTGACGAAAGATTCTTGTAGGAGGGAAATTAAAGGCCTCAATTTATTAAGGCGACCGTAGCTTGGTTAATTTCTTTGGGGGACTTGGGAGGTATCTGTAAAATGCATGAAGCGCATTATAGATTCATATCGGTATCGGGACATAACTGCTGCAAATACAGGGGTAGTGTGGACAGCTCTTGATGCCCAGTAGGAGCGGATAGTTGTTTTTTGACCAACCCCATATTTAGATTAGGCCTAAAAAAAAATTAAGCTCAGGGACACTAGTAGGGGTCCATGATGAGTAGATGGATGTGGGTTTCTGTGCAATAAACTGTCTTGCATAGATATATGTCTATTGGACAATTAACTCCAGGACTTGGTCACTGACAAATATGTGGAAGAAGTTCAAAGGGGTATAATTAGCAACATCCACATTTATTCCTGGGATTGCTGACAGTTGCGGGACCTGGAGGTAAATTAAATTGCAGGATCCCAGAACATGGGAGGCCCTGCACCACTTGACCCTGCACCGGGGATTTGACAGCAACAATTGATTCTACCACCATAGGGCCTGGGGTCCAGAGGTAGAAGTATAACTTGAGCCGTCACTGTCTGAAAAAAGTTCCACCTCTGAAGCAGTCGGTGTGGCTGCCTGAACTGCCGGAGCATATCAAGGTGTACGCTTGCTCCACAGTAAACCTTCTCTGAGCCATTATTTAGGTAGAACTGTAACCATTAGGCTACTACGTTTTTTTACGTTTTATGTCTAAAAAACATTTTCTTTGTTTTTTGGTATTTTTTTTCAAACTAAGAAAAAAAAAAAAAGTTTATCACTAGGTAGATAAATAGATTCCTAAATCCAGCGCCAAAAAATATATGTAAAACTGGCTGATCACTTGTGCTCACACAGGGGATGAGGGGGCACAAATGGGGTGATCAGGGGGCACAGACATGAAAAGTTTGTGGTTTTTTTCACTTTACTTCATTTGTACAGCTCAGGATTTGGTTATAGTGTCTCTCTCTTCACTCACAGATCAACTACAGTGAGGGGAGAGGAAGACAGCCAATGTCCTTGTTGTATTTTCTAAACAGACTTACATAGATCACTGCAGGGACCACTCAGATTGATCCCTGGCTGTTACTATTTGCCATATGCTGCCACAGGCAGCATTGGCAATATGCAAACGGCGCATACCGTTATCAGGGACAGGGTGGTGGGCGGGCGAGGGTCTAATAGGTGCTGGCCCTTATTTTTACTATTTCTCTCTTTTCTCACAGAATATATTCTTAATATAAAACTTTTGACATGTCATAGTGATATGTCAGACTTTTTAATCGGTGGGGGGTCTGAGCACTGAGACCCCCACCGATCGCTAAAGTGAAGCGGCAAAAGCACTCGATTGAATGCTAAGCCGCTTCGTTTCTGATCGTCATTCCTCGGAGTGGTACACCACTTGCTCGGCTTTTCAAGAAGAGCAGATCAGAAACTAAGCGGCACAGCGGTCCTTCTGCCACTTTGTTATAGCGATCCATGGGGGTCTCAGTGCTCGGACCCCCACCGTTCAAAACTTCTGACATTTCACTATGACATGTCAGAAGTTTTTTAGTAGTTTAGTTACACTTTAACCCCTTCCCGCCGGATCACGTATATTAACGTCATTAAAACCGGTGTCTTACTGCATTTTGACGTTACTGTACATCATGGAGATGAAGCTGGCTCAGGAGCTGAGCCAGCAACATCACCGCCGGGTGACAGCTGTATGTTACAGCTGGCACCCTGAGGTATCGGCCAGGACCGGAGCTGGCCTCCGATCCGACCGATTAACCCCTCACATGCTGCGTTCAATAGAGATCGCAGCATGTGAGGAGTTTATAGCCACCGACACCCCAGCAACGTGATCGCTGGGTTGCCGGTGGCTGCAAAGGCGATCGGAGGGCTAATGCTTACCTCCCGATCAGCCTGTAACGGAATCCTCCTATGCCTCGTCGTCGGCGGGGCCCAGGAGGCTTCCGGTACCATCGGCAAGATGGCGCCGCCTTAGCTTCCGGCTCAGAAGCGGAGCTGGCGTCATCAGCAGTGGGTGTCCACTGTATGTTACAGCGGACACCCCGATCTATCACCAGGAACCGGAGCTAGCTCCGATTCCTGGCATTAACCCCTTCGATGCAGCGATCCATTGTGATCGCTGCATCCTAGAGGTTTGTAGAAAATCGGCAGCCTTGCCATGCGATGGCAAGGCTGGCGACTGTTACTATGGCAACAGGAGCCCTAACAATGGGCTCCTGTCTGCCATTACGTAAGCTGATTAGGCCCCGCCCAGAGGCGGAGCCTGATCGGCTTGCTGTCAGTGAACAACTGACAGTTCCAATACATTGCACTACATAGGTAGTGCAATGTATTAGAACATCAAACAAACAGTTGGACATTCAAGTCCCCTAGTGGGACTAAAGAAAAGTGTAAAAAAAAAGTGTAAAAAAGTAAAAATAAAAGTTGTAAAACATACAATAAAAGTTTAAAATAATAACACAAAACACAATCGCCCTTTTTCACTTATCAAGTCATTTATTATAGAAAAAAATAATAAAGCCATACATATTTGGTATCGCTGCGACCGTAACGACCTGAACTATAAAAATATTATGTTATTTATCCAGCGCAGTGAACGCCGTAAAAAAAAAACCTCAAGAACACTGCCATAATTACTGGTCACTGTCTTCCAAAAATTGAAATAAAAAGTGATCAAAAAGTCGCATGTATCCAAAAATGGTACCGATAAAATCTATACCTCGTCTCGCAAAAAACAGCTGCATCGACGAAAAAATGTAAAAGTTATGGCTCTCACAACTTGGCGACAGAAAAAATACATTCTCTTTCCAAAAGTAATTTTATTGTGCAAAAAGTTATAAAAAAAGTTCTATAAATTTGGTATCGACGGAATCGTACTGACCCGCAGAATGAAGGTAACATGTAGTTTATAACGCATGTTGAACGCTGTATAAAAAAAAAAACAACTAAAAAACTATGGCAGAATTTCTTTTTTTTTTGTCACCTTGCTTCCCAAAAAAAGGATAACAAGTGATCAAAAAGTTGATTGTACCCCAATATGTACCAATAAAAGCTACAGCTCGTCCCGTAAAAAAAGAGCCCTCATACCACTACGTCTATGAAAAAATAAAATAAGTTAAGGCTCCAATGATTCAGGAAAGAAAATTATCCAGTTGTGCCGGCCCGAGGGGAACATTTCTTCTGTTTCAAAAGGCGATGTATCAAGGCACTAAAATTAGGGAACCAGGAAGGGGAGGGTCCAAACATATCTGCTGGAAGCGACGGTGCCCGTATTATACCAGGACAACACTTTCCCGGCAAAATTCCCCAAACTGCAAAGGTGCGGAGTGTGGACCAAAAGGGGCATAAGGAAGGACATTTATCAGTGCGACACCGGCCTGTGCAGAAAGGATCGATCACAGCGTAATACACATCTATGGATCATTTTATTATTTTTTTTACCTTATTATTATACCACCTGACTATGCCCCTAATGTACTCTGCCCAGCTCAGATGTGCCCCACATTATAAACGGAAACAACAGTGATACTCCAAACAAAACTATTACCAAGCAAATTCCACGCTCCAAAACCCAAATGGCGCTCCCACCCATCTGAGCCCTACAGTGTGCCCAAACAGCAGTTTACTTCCACATATATGGCATCACCATACCCGGGAGAACCCTTTTAACAATTTTTGGGTGTGTGTCCCCAGTGGCACAAGCTGGGCACGACATATTTGACACTGAATTGGCATATCTAGGGAAAAATTTAAATTTGTACCTTCCGCAGCGCGATCGTTTATGGAAAAGACACGTGGGGTGAAAATGCTCACTACACCTCTTAATAAATGCCTTGAGGGGTGCAGTTTCCAAAATGGGGTCACTTCTCAGGGG